>NW_026570971.1:1929776-1944776 GCF_026225935.1 Boleophthalmus pectinirostris | reverse complement strand
CGACAGGAGGATAAGAGTGTGAGAGAAGAGTAAGAGAGAGAGAGAAGAAGAAGGGAAGAAGAGTTAGAAGGAGAAACAGGGCAAAAAAAAGAAAAGAGACAGAACAGTAAGAGTGTGAGAGAAGAGAAGAGAAAAGAAGAGAAAAGAGGGGAAAAGAAGAGAAGAGAAAAGGAAAAAAGACAAGAGAATAAGAGTGTGAGAGAAGAGAAGAGAAGAGAAGAGAAGGAGAAAGAGAGAGAGAGAAGAAGAAGGGAAGAAGAGTTAGAAGGAGAAACAGGGCGAAAGAAAGGAAAAGAGACAGAAGAGTAAGAGTGTGAGAGAGAGAAAAGAAAGAGAAAAGAGAAAGAGAAAAGAAGAGAAGAGAAGAAGAGGAAAAAGACAGGAGAATAAGCTTGAGAGAGACGGAGAGAGAGAGAGAAGTGAAGAGTGAGGAGGAGAGAAAGCACAAAAGAAAGGAAAAGAGACAAGAGAAAAAGAGTGTGAGAGAGAAGAGAAGAGAAAAGAAGAGAAAGAGAGAGTGAGGAAAAGACGACGAAGAAAAAGAAAAACAGGAGGAGAGAGAGTGAGAACGAGAGGAAAGAAGTGAAGAAGAGAGAAGAGGAGAGAAACACGACAGGAGGATAAGAGTGTGAGAGAAGAGAAGAGAGAGAGAGAAGAAGAAGAAGAGAAGAAGAGTTAGAAGGAGAAATAGGGCCAAAAAAAAAGAAAAGACAGACAACAGTAAGAGTGTGAGAGAAGAGGAGAGAAAGGGTTGTGCACGAGAGAAAGGGAAAGAGAAGACAAGGATAAGAAAGAGAAAAAGAGAGAAGAAGACAGGAGGAGGAATAGGAGGAGAGAGAGAGTGTAAAAGAGAGGAGAAGAAGTGTGTGTGAGAGAGAAGAGAAGAGGAAGAGAAGAGAAGAGAAAGAGTTGGGCAAGAGAGAAAGGGAAAAGGAAGATAGAGATGAGAAAGAGAAAAAGAGTGAGAGAAAGAAGAAGGGAAGAAGAGTTAGAAGGAGAAACAGGGCGAAAGAAAGGAAAAGAGACAGAAGAGTAAGAGTGTGAGAGAAAAGAAGAGAAGAGAAGAAGAGGAAAAAGAGAAGAGAAAAGAAGAGAAAAGAAGAGAAGAGAAAAGAAGAGAAGAGAAGAAGAGGAAAAAAGAGAAGAGAGAAAAGAGAGAAGAAAAGAAGAGAAGAAGAGGAAAAAAGACAGGAGAATAAGCTTGAGAGAGACGGAGAGAGAGAGAGAAGTGAAGAGTGAGGAGGAGAGAAAGCACAAAAGAAAGGAAAAGAGACAAGAGAAAAAGAGTGTGAGAGAGAAGAGAAGGAGAAAGAGAGAGAGAGAAGAAGAAGGGAAGAAGAGTTAGAAGGAGAAACAGGGCGAAAGAAAGGAAAAGAGACAGAAGAGTAAGAGTGTGAGAGAAGAGAAGAGAAGAGAAAAGAAGAGAAGAAGAGGAAAAGAGACAAGAGAATAAGAGTGTGAGAGAGAAGAGAAAAGACGACAAGAGAAAAGAAGAGAAAGAGAGAGAGAGGAAAAGACGACGAAGAAAAAGAAGACCAGGAGGAGAGAGAGTGAGAACGAGAGGAAAGAAGTGAAGAAGAGTGAAGAGGAGAGAAACACAACAGGAGGATAAGAGTGTGAGAGAAGAGAAGAGAAAGAGAGAGAGAGAAGAAGAAGGGAAGAAGAGTTAGAAGGAGAAATAGGGCAAAAAAAGAAAAGAGACAGAAAAGTAAGAGTGTGAGAGAAGAGAAAGAAGAGAAGAGAAGAGAAAAGGAAAAAAGACAAGAGAATAAGAGTGTGAGAGAGAAGAGAAGGAGAAAGAGCGGGAGAAAGAGAGAAAGAGAGAGAGAGAAGAAGAAGGGAAGAAGAGTTAGAAGGAGAAACAGGGTGAAAGAAAGGAAAAGAGACAGAAGAGTAAGAGTGTGAGAGAAAAGAAGAGAAGAGAAAAGAAGAGAAGAGAAGAGAAAAGAAGAGAAGAGAAGAAGAGGAAAAGAGACAAGAGAATAAGAGTGTGAGAGAGAAGAGAAGAGACGACAAGAGAAAAGAAGAGAAAGAGAGAGTGAGGAAAAGACGAAGAAGAAAAAGAAGACCAGGAGGAGAGAGAGTGAGAGAAGAGAAAGAGAAAGAGCGGGAGAAAGAGAGAAAGAGAGAGAGATGTTTTGCAGCTCTGTGTCTTCCCTCGTTCGCTCCAGGAGAAAAGAGAGAAAGGGAGAAAGAGAGAAAGGAGAAAGGAACACTCGTCCTCCCCCCAGATCCTTCACTTCCCCGGGGCACAGCTCCAATAAACAGACTCCATAAATCCTCCTCCTCCTCCTCCTCCTCTTCCTCTTCTTCTCTTTCTCTCTTTCTCTCTTTCTCCACCCACCACTCCTTTTTTTTTTCGTGTTCTGTTTCTTCTCCGGGTGTTTGGCTGCAGAGTCGGAGGAAACAAAAGTCCGGAGTGTGAAGAGAGCGAGAGGTTCTGTGATCGACGCCGAGGCCACGGAGACGGATAAAGTTTCACTCACAAGAAAAAGACGACCGACAGGTTTTTGTTTTTTTTAGGGAATTTGAAGAAAAGATCGACGTGAATCTGTGTGTCGTTTGTTGATTCGTTTTTCAAAATAAAAACAAAAATATGAAAATGAAAAAAAAAAAAAAACGATTTTCTTCATTATTTTTCTCCAAAACCAAAAGGAAAAAATAGAAAATGATTTGTTTTTTCAGTTTTTGATTTTGTGTTTAAAAACAGGACTGAACCAGGACTAAACCAGGACTGAACCATGTCTGGGATCAGACAGGAACCAGACCAGGATTGAGTTCGGGACCAGGACTAGGACTGAGACCAGGACTAAGACCAGGACTGAGGCCGGGACCAGACCGGGACTGAAGCGGGGACTGAGACCAGACCATGATTAAGGCCAGGACTAGACCGGGACTGAGGCTGGGACAATTGAGGCCGGGACTGAGACTGGAACCAGACCAGGACTGAGGTCGTTAACTCAGACCGGGACCAGACCGTGATTGAGCCTGGGACTGAGACCAGGACTTGAGGCCGAGACAAGACCGGGACTGAGACTGAGACCAGACCATGATTGAGGCCAGGACTAGACCGGGACTGAGACTGAGGCCGGGACCAGACCGGGACCAGACCGGGACTGAGACCGGGACAGACACTGAGGCTGGGACCAGACCTGGACTGAGATTGGGACCAGACCGTGATTGAGGCCAGGACTGAGGCCCTTACTGACACCAGACCGGACCGTTACTGAGAGCATGACTGAGGCCGGGACTAAGACCAGGACTGAGACCAGGACTTAGATCGGGGCCAAACCAGGACTGAGTCTGGGATCAGGACCAGGACTGAGCCCATGATTGAGGTCGGGACTGAGACTGGGACTAAGGCCGGGACTGAGGCTGGGACCAGACCAATACTGAGACCAGGAGCAGACCAGGACTGAGTTCGGGACTGAGACCAGGACTGAGGCCATTGCTGAGACCGGGACCAGACTGTGATTAAGGCCAAGACTGAGGCCGCAACTGAGGCCGGGACTAAGGCCGGGACCAGACCAGGACCAGACCGGGACCAGGACTTACACCAGGACCCAACCAGGACCAGACCAGGACCAGACCGGGACCAGACTGGGACCAGGACTTACACCAGGACTCAACCAGGACCAGACCGGGACCAGACCAGGACCAGACCGGGACCAGGACCGGGACCAGACCGGGACCAGGACTTACACACCAGGACCCAACCAGGACCAGATCGGGACCAGACCAGGACCTGGACCGGGACTGAAAATGGTTCAGTCCTGGTTTAGTCGCAGTTTAAGTCACGTAAACGGGGAAAAGGTCATTATCTGTTTTTTCCATTTTTCACTGTGACTTTTAAAATCCGGACGAAATCTGGAGAAAATCACACAAATATTAAAATAATCTCAATTTTTCTGCCTTTTACTTTTGCACGAAAACTTATTTTTATCCCACGACACAAAATCAGAAAACAGGAACTGACAAATAAAAGTCAAAGTTCGATTCAGAAGCTCAGGATTTTTCACGATATTTCTTCACAAACACAAAACTAAACGAGATGAAGTCATTTAGCGGCGAACGTGACGTGTCTGTGTTTTTCTGTAATCGTCGGGGAGAACGGTTGTGGTTAGGAAAGAGTTAAACGTTTACTCCAGTTACTTCGGAAAACCCCACGCGGTGACGTCGTGAAGTAATTAAGAGTAAATTAATGACAGGGTGAGAGTGGGGGCCCAGGGATAATCTGTCTCTGGTAAAAACATGAAAAAAAAAAGAAAAATTAAAAGTGGTATCAGGAAATTGGGACGAACCATTTGGGAAAAATATGTAAGAATTTTTTAAGCAGTGAGATAAGAGCAGTGATTTACGTTTCAGTAAGATAAGATTCTGTTCAAAAGTTCACGTTTTTTACAACACGCCCTGAAGAATCGACAAAAAGACTGAAACCCGAACCGGAAAATAATACAAGACTCAGATTTCAGAGCAGGTTTGTGCAGAGTTAAACGACACAGACGGTTTTACGCGGAATAAAAGACACAGGGAGGGCAAAACCTCAAAACTTTTCCAAGATTTTTTCATGACCTTAAGTGAAATCTCAATCTGAAATGTGAACTCTTTCCTCTCACCTTATGGTTTGGGATTATAGTTTTAAACATTCCAAAAAGGTGCAGACGTTCACAAATCATCAGAACAAACTCATGAGAACTTCACAGAAAACTGGAGTTAAATTGCGAAAGAGAGACTAAAATTCCATGACTTTTCCAGGATTTCCAAGACCGTGAGAACCCTGATTAAACGACAGGGTTAAATGTTTTTATGCAGAATAAGACTCCATGCAGACACTGGGAGGGCATCTGACACACACAGGGACATTTCAGAACTTTGCAAAACTTTAGTGGGCAGGAGTGGATGTGCAAAACTGTCTTTTTCTTGCTCTTCAGTGTAAGAACAAGTCTCAAATATAAAGTTAAAAAAGCTGAGGCGCTCCAAAAGTGATGAAGCTTAGTTTAGTTTAGTTTTATTTAATTTTCTTTATTTTTATTAGTTTATTTATTTTTATTTTATTTGAATATTATTTTTAAATTTGTATATAATTTTTTTTATTTTAATTATTTTATTTTTATTTGAATATTATTTTTAAATTGTATATTATTTTTTATTTTATTTTATTATTTTCATTTTATTTATTTATTTTTATTTATTTTAATATATTTTTTTATTGTATATTATTTTTATTTTATGTATTTATTTATTTTTCTTTTTTAAATTTATTTTAATATATTTTTTTTTAAATTGTATATTACTTTTATTTTATTTATTTATTTATATTCATTTTATTTATTTATTTTATTTACTTATTTATTGCTGGGGTTATTCTGGGGCACAAATATGATGTTTGGTGCACATACTTTATAATTTGCAATCAAAATGTATAAATAAAATTGTGAAAAAATTATAATAATAAAAAAATACATAAATAAATAAAGTTATGAAGGCTGAAGGGCCGAAACACTTTGGCATGATTTTAACTTTATCTGTCATGTGGTATAAAGGCTCTTAATTATTTTGTACTTTTTGACACCCTCTGCTTTTTTAAATTCACATACAAATGACAAGCACAAACTTACAAATAATAGAAGAATCACATTTCCGAGCATCATGTTTGTGCAGATCTAAACTCAAGGTTTGCAGCTTTTAAGACTTCATGGAGACACTGGGAGGGCATCTGACACAAACTGGGACATTTCAGAACATGTTTGTGCAGATTTATGTGTGTGTGTTTATGGAGATTATAATTCAAAAATCGCAGACTTTGTGAATCGCCGAGTTCATTTAAATTGTGATTTTGATTCGATTATGATTATTTTTGCAGCAGAAGAAGCCACTGACACACACAAAACACACAAAACACACACAAAACACACACACAAAACACACAAAACACACAAAAACACACAAAACACACACACACACAAAAACACACAAACACACACACACACACAAAAACACACACACACACACACAACACACACACACAAAACACACACACACACAAACACACACAAACACACACACACACACACAACACACACACACAAAAACACACACACAAAACACACACAAAACACACACAAACACACACAAACACACACAACACACACACAAACACACACACACACAAAACACACACAAAACACACAAACACACAAAAACACACACACACACAAAAACACACACACAAACACACACAAACACACACACACACACACACACACACACAAAACACACACAAACACACACAAACACACACACACACACACACACACACACAAAACACACACAAACACACACAAAACACACACAACACACACACACACACAAAAAACACACACACAACACACACACACACACACACACACACACAACACACACACACAAAACACACAAAAACACACACACACAAACACACACAAAACACACACACACACACACACACAAAACACACACACACACAACACACACACACACACACAACACAACACACACACAAAACACACACACACACACACACAAACACACACACAACACACACACAAACACACACACACTTCTAGGCTGTAAAGTGTCGCCGCCGTCCGAACAAAACTCAACTTTTAAATAAGCAAATAAGTTGAGAAACATTTGCATACAACAGGTTTTACAGTCAGATTATTTTACTCCTAAAGCTGCACTGTGTAACTTTTCTGGTCCGGCGTCCGTCACCTGCTTGTCATTTCTGTCTGGAATGTCCCACAGTGTGACTTTAAACAGCTCTATTTTACATTTATTCAATCACAGTTGGTTTTAAAGCTCAAAAATACCACAAAAAAAAAAAAACAGACATTGTGACTGATTTTCAAAATAAAACACTGGGACGTCCCTGGTTTGTCATTGCTGGTAAAAATAAAAATGTGAAACGAGCTGTAATTAAGGGAAATTATTCTGTTTAGTCAGCTTTTTTGTATTTTACCGAAACAAATGACTGTTTATGTGTCTCTTTACTGTTGGCAGAGATCAAATTGGTCAGAAATAAAGAAATTGGGGACATTTCTTGCATAAAACTGGGACAAATCAGTGGTTTTGTTTAAATCTGCAGGGACGGGGGACACACACTCAAAACTGGGACTGTCCCGGAGAAAAAGGGACGTCTGGACACTCGAGTCAAATACTTTTTTTCTTGGAGATGTTATTGCTTTGCCTGGAATGTTAAAGTTTCTGTCTTCATGTACAAGTGTCCAGACGTCCCAGTTTTGAGTTTGTGTCCCTGCAGATTTAAACAAAACCACTGATTTGTCCCAGTTTTATAAAAGAAATGTCCCAGGTGTACGGTACGGAAGCCGAGAGGGGTCACAACACAACAAAAAGCCACAACAAACCAAAAAAAAAAAAAAGCCAAAAAAAAAAAAAAAAAGCCACAACAAACCAAAAAAAAAGCCACAACAAACCAAAAAAAAAAAAAAAAAAAAGCCACACAACGGAACTGACCGCAAAACTCTATTTTAATGCAAATGCCGCAACAAATACAAACGCCACAACAAACAAACGCAAAGCCGCAAACACATTAAAAAGCCACAAACAAACAAACCAAACAAAAAGCCACAACAAACCAAAAAAGCCACAACAACCAAAAAAAAAAAAGCCAAACAGCCACAACAAAAAAAAGCCACAACGTAAATGACTGTGGGATTCTATTTTAATGCAAATGCTGCAACAAATACAAACGCCACAACACAAACGCAAAAGTCACAACACATCAAAAAGCCACAACACACTAAAAAGCCACAACAAACAAACAAAAAGCCACAACAAAACCAAAAAAGCCACAAACAAACAAAAAAGCCACAACAAACCAAAGAAAGCCACAACGGAAATGACCATGGGACACTATTTTAATGCAAATGCTGCAACACAAACGCAAAAGCCACAACACATTAAAAAGCCACAACAGAAGTGACCGCGGGACTCTATTTTCTGACGGACCGATCAAGCGGCAAGTGAAGAAGAAGAAGAAGAACTACAACGTGAAACGAATAATGATAAAACAATAAATTACTTTTACTTACGTTTCCAACTTCTCCGTTCCTTTACTTTTCACGTTGTTGTTCTTCTTCTTCACTCGCCGCTTGATCGATACACGTCACAGGAAACACCCAAACCATGAAAAAAGTGACACTTATAGCCTGAAAAATACCGTACACTTTTTTCAGAATTCACAGACGCGACTTCTGAACGAGTCCATGTCCGACATCTCGATCGATGTTTCTTCTGCCTGTGAAGTGAGGTTGTATTTTTGACAGTCGAGTCGCGTCTGTGAATTCGTGTTCGTACTGAAGAAAGTTTAATTGTACATTTTCATTTTGTGATTGTAATTCTTGACGTTATAACTTTCCAACTTTTTCCCAACGTTTCAACTTTTCACATTTTATGCACGACTGGACTCATTCCAGAGTTTAACAATATTTATTTATGCTCAACCACAGACAAATATGCACCGATTTCTCAAATATGCACACAAATATTTCTGAAAGTTTTGGTACTTCATACAAGTGTCTCTATTTTTGACAAATCTGATCCTGTCAACAGTGAAGAGTAGAAACATGCAAAAATATTGAAATATCGATATATCGTATCGTTTAATGTGATGATACAGTATCGTATCGTGGGCTGCTGGATCGATATATCGGCAAGAGGATTTTTTGGTAAATTTTGCTGAATTATTTAGTTACAGTTGTTCAAGATTCAAGAGTTTAGTTTAGTTTTTAGTTGTTAGAGATTTGAGACTTTAGTTGTTCAAGAGTTTAGTTTATATGTTCGAGATTTGAGAGTTTACAAATATTTATTTTATGCTCAACTACAGACAAATATGCACCGATTTTTCAAATATGCACACAAATATTTCTGAAATCTTTCGTACCTCAGACAAGTGTTTCTCATTTTGACCAATTTGGAACTTGACAACAGTAAAAAGACACAAAAACTGTCATTTGTTTGGGTAAAATACAAAAAAATCCTGCTTAAAAATGATCAAAACACAAAAAAGTGACTGTACTGACTCACATGTTCCTCATGAATGCTCCAAGTGCTGAACAAATTTACTTAATTACACACTCACTTCACATTTCACTACTTATTACCAACCTCCACAAACCCGGAGTGCTGCAGTTTTGTTTTGTTTGTTTTATTTTGAAAATCTTCTCACTCTACATTTGACATTTGACCCTCCACTTGAAAAGTTACACCGTGCAGCTTTAGCAGGTGTGTTTGGGTTATAGATTAGTTGTAAAAGTTGACTTCAGACACACAAAATGTTTATTTAACGATCTAAAAATAAAGTCAAAGCTCCAAAGTTTCGGTGCGAAGTCCGAAACGTGCAGAAGCGCGCGTCCTCGCCGTGGATCCGCTTCACTTTATTCACTTTATTTGACTCGTTCTGCTCGACTTTGCTGCAAAAAAAAACAAACAACTTTCTGCAGGAGTTTTTACGCGCTGCGGCCGCCTCGTGTGCGGGTGGAACTGTGCCAAACAAAAGCCCCCCGCCCCCCTCCTTCCTCCCCGCGCGCTTCAAGGAAGAACAAAAAAAAGTGTGCGAAAAAAAAAAAAAAAAAAAAAAAAAGTCACCGCCCCGCACTTCCCCAGGCTCCTCCCGCGCTCCGGCCGCTCTTAAAACCCAAAAGTCGGCGCGGCACCAGGGCAGAGGGGCAGTTCTGCGAGGCGAGGCCGAACACCAGAACTGGAGCCGCGCCGAGAAACTCCACAAACCCCGCGCACCTCTCCGCCACACGCACTTCTCCTCTTTTTCAGCGCAGTCGAGTCGCTGCAAGGATGACCACAGCTGTAGTGTCGCCTTTCTTCGACTTTGAAGTAATGAACAAGGTACTTACCAAACTTTTGTCGCGTCTGGAGTTAGCTGTTAGCACGTAGCCGCCGCTGTGTTGGAATGAGGCGCAGCTCGGTCGGCCTCCGCTGCTCCACTGCCTCCGTGGACGCGACACATCGGCGTGTTTTCGTGCCTTTTCCACGTCTAATGCAACTTTTTTTTTGGAAATCTCGCTCCTTGTTTAGTTTGAGTCACTTCTTTAAGCGCTTGTGACGTTTTTGCGCCAAATCTTGCGTGTTTGCTTTAGACTTTTGGGAGTTGCAGAGACCAAAAGTTGTTTTATGGATTTTGCTGGGGTTGCCTCGGGCCAGTTCTGATTCAGTGTCTGTCTGAGCCCGTGTCGGCCCCGCTTCGGCTGCACGTTGCGTTTTAATCAACAGTTTACAGTCAAATCTTGCCACGTTTTGTGCTTATTTTGTTTTTGTTTTTTTCGTGCGTAAAATGCGGCGGTAACGTGATCCACAAGTTGCTGCACGTTCAAAAGTTGTATTTGCATAGACAACAGTCGTGTCTCCGGCTTGTGACACAGCTTTATAGATTTGTTTACAAGTTAAACGGGCTGAACAGTCGTTAAACTTCGCCTCAGTTCAAATATCTGCACATTGCAGCATTTTTGCGCCACTTTTTAACGCTGTGCACAAAGCGGCCGCATGTTCGCTAATCATTCACCACATGAGTCTGGCTCTGGCCTCAAGCTGCGACTCAAACTCGTGTATTTGAGTTCACCCGCGTAAATCTAGACTTTAAAACAGCGCGTTTTTGCTGCTTCAGTTTTGTTTGCGTTTCTGTGGAAGTTTTGAGTGTCGGATTCTCCCGCGGTCTGCGCAGCGGGTTTATAGTCATGTAAATGAGAGATTAATAATAAACACGACGCTCATTTGGAAGAGAATCGAGCGGCTTTTTTCGGTGTCGTGTCCTTTTCTCTTCCAAATGATTCAGCGCCTCGTGCGCTGCTCCATTTACTAAAGCCTCACATTCCTCCCGGGGCCGCGTGCCAAACCAGCTGCTGCTCTGCGCCGCATCCGCCAAAAGCGCAAAGAGCAAAAGCTCAGGAGAAGAACACAGGCTCCGCACAGGCTCCGCACAGGCTCCACACAGGCTCCACACAGGCATCCAGAGGAGCCAGAGGAGCCGGGTCCTTCTGTCTCCCTCTGCTCTGCTCCAGCGCTAACGAGAAGCACTTCAGTGTCTGACTTTATTCTGACCTGTTGCATTTTGTGTTTTTTACAGAACAACAAACTGCTCAGCTACAACAACAACAACCACCTGGCCCCTCACACCATGTCTGCCCCTTGCACTGGCACAAACGTGCCCCTCTCGAGCCCCGGAGCCCTGCTGGACAGGAAGGCTGTGGGCTCCCCCTCAGGCGTGTACCAGAGACGCCACTCCGTCAGCAGCACCAAGTTCAGCCAGAACCAGTTCCTCAGCAGTTTGAAGGCCACGGACCACGGCCTCATCTCAGGGCTAAACAACAACAAGGAGAACCGCCTCCGGGAGCGCTCCTTCTCCGAAACGGGGGAGCGACTCCTCAACAAGTGCCTGGGCCCGGCCAGCCCCACCGGGGGCAGCCAGGTCAACTCCAGCCGCTACAAGACGGAGCTGTGCCGTCCCTTCGAGGAGAACGGCTCCTGTAAATATGGAGACAAGTGTCAGTTTGCTCACGGCATCCACGAACTGCGCAGCCTGAGCCGTCACCCCAAGTACAAGACGGAGCTGTGCCGCACCTTCCACACCATCGGCTTCTGCCCCTACGGCCCCCGCTGCCACTTCATCCACAACGCGGAGGAGCGCCGGGGACCCCCTCAGACCACGCCCCTCAACCCCTCCAACAAGCTGGAGCGCCCCCGCCTGCAGCACAGCTACAGCTTCGCGGGCTTCTCCAGCTCGGCCGGTCTGAGGGACAGTCCCACCTCCGTCACCCCTCCCCCCGCCTTCTTCCCGGACGAGCTCCCCGAGTGGCCCAGCAGTAACCCCTTCACCTACTCCAGCCAGGAGCTGGCCAGCCTGTTCGGGCCCAGCCTGGGGACGGGTCCCGTGGGCTCGGAGGCCAGCCCCCCCTCCCCCACCGGCACGCCGTACTATTTCAGACCCATGGTGGACTCCCCCCACATGTTCGACGCTCCCTGCAGCCCCCCGGACTCTCTGTCGGACCAGGAGGGCTACCAGAGCAGCTCCGGGGGCAGCCTGAGCGGCTCCGAGAGCCCAACTCTGGACAACACGCGCCGCCTGCCCATCTTCAGCCGCCTGTCCATCTCCGACGACTAACTGTCCCCCTGCGTCTCTGACTAACTGTCCTCATGGCACTCTTCAGATCTTACGACTAACTGACTCACTCCCCCTACCTCTGCCCCTGTCCCCCTGTCCCCCTGTCCCAGCTCCTCATCTGTGGACGTGGTCTTTAAGGGAACGTACACACATTTCATTGTACTGTGCACAGTCTTGCCGTGCGTGTGTCATAGTGCCAAACTGGAGGATGAGACTGGAGCAGGTGGCCTCGTTTGTTTCTCGTTGTTTGTTCCTCGTCGTTTGTTCCTCGTCGTTGAATGTGTAGCAGCACAGAGACTGGGGCTTTGCACTAGACCCTGTCCCACTGTAACCACTGCCTTAGCCGAGCGCTCCGGACTGCAGCGGCTCCAGCCCTCACAGGACTTTAGTTTTTAACAGGACGAGGCTGGTTTCTGCGTGTTTTGGGTGAATGGACTGTGTTTGGTTCTTCTCTCTCCCTCACAAACCTGACGTCTTTGTGGACTGGGTGATTCTGCTGGAAGGACTCTTTGAACTGGAAGTTGGGTCTGCCCCTCCCTCTCTCTCTCTCTCTGTTCTTAAACTCTCTCTCTCTTTCCTCGTGTTGCTGGACACTGCCTCTCTGGGGGGGGGAAGGAAACCCTGATATCAAACTGCTCCTAGCCCCGCCCCTTTCCGTACTGGGGGAATTCCAGCATTCCCATTACATCCTGATCAGATCTCAAGCTATTTCACTGTTCCACCCCCTCCTCCCTCCTCTCTCTCTCTCCCTCTCCGTCTCCTTCTCTTTCTCTCCGCTCATCACAGCCCTTCGCTTTCTTTGTTTGATAATTATTTTTTATTAATGTTATTATTACGGTTATTATTATTGTTTGAGAAACTTTCCAGACAGAAGGTTTTTGCTTGTCACTGCTTATTTAACTTATCAGAACATATTTATTGGTGATCATATGCATTTTTTGTTAATTTTGTTTTGTATTTATCTGGATAATGAGCAATAGAATATATTTTCTTTTATGTTAAATTATGATCTTCCGTATTAATCTAAAGATTGTGAAGACGTTTTTGTCAAGTTTTCCTTTTTTCACAGTTTAATATATTGTACTTCAATGACTTTTGTTCTTGCAACTACACTTTGTCAAAAAGAAAGTTAATTTAAAGCAAAAAAGACATTTGCGTTTTGATTATTATTATTATTATTATTATTTATTACTTTTCCCTCTTTATCGGACTGCAATCCCATCCTCCACTGTCAAAGTATCCCGAGTATTTTGCGTGTACTTTGTGTTGTCCTGGGGTGCACTACGGTCTTTTCCGCGGAGACCGGACTTCTGTAAAAACCCACTGTTATTCCGAGCAACAGCTGTCACCAAAAGGGTTCTGGAAAGTTCTGTTTTGTTTTGTTTCCTTGTTGATATGATTGGATGCACTTGCTTGGCCCCTCTTCGACCTCTGAGAGCCTTTTACAACATTCCAGGTAGCTACGATTAAAACGTCTAAACCGCCTTTTCCTCTCGAATATCTGAAAACTCGGACGGTGATTTGTTGTTTTTGTTTAGTTTTTTTTCCTGGAGTCGGCCGTTCCTGTGTTGCCTTCGCGTGTTTAAAGAGCGGAGAACGATTCGACGCAAAGAAAGTCAAATATGAATGTATTTTTTCAGCCATGTTTTTATGTTCACTACAGTAATTCTGTGAGTTTCTACGGAGACAAACTGTTTCTCTTTTGTAAAGTATTGATTGCAGTTAAATAAACCCGTATTTTTGGAAAAGTCCAAGTCTTGTCTGGAGTTAACCTCATTCTCAGATCAGTGTTTTTATTTTGAAACGACAGGAAGTGTCATTTTAATTATTTAAATAGTTGTTAAATATAATTTGGATTTTAGTTTTCTTTGCACATGAGACTAAACATAAAAATACACTACATACATTTTACACTGACACAATTTCAAAACTTTTTCATGACCTAAAGTGAATTTTCCATGACTTTATGGCTCCTATAAGTGTAGAATTGATCAGAATTGATTTTTACTTGAATTCTTGTTAAATATTTCCATCATAATCTCAACAAAATCTTGTCATGGTATTTTAAAAGCAAAAAATTATATCAGTCTCAACAAAATATTTCAGTAAATATCGTATCGTGAGATGCATCTTAAAGTCTAAACTGACTTTTCCTCTTGAATATTGAGAGATGAGGCTACCAAGAGCTGGAGGACGTGTCTGGGGTGAAGGAAGTTCTGGGAGTCCCTGCTTAGACTGCTGCCCCCGCGACCCGGCCCCGGATAAGCGGAAGAAAATGGATGGATGGATGGAGACTAAAACAAACACAAAAACACAAACATTTCACAGGGTTCCCTCTTTTTCACTGACATTTCAAAACTTTTCCATGACTTTACAGCACCTACATGTGAAGAATTGATCAGACTAAATATCAGGGATGTAAAAAAACTAAATATCGTGATATCGTATCGTCAAAAGTCCCACAATAATATAGCAAATTACAAAATTCTTTGTATAAATTCAGGTTTTATAGAAGCAATAACTAATAAATGTAGAAAACTACATTTCCCATGATGCATTTCTTAATTGAATTCTTGGGATTATGATGGAAATAATTTACACCAAAATCTTGTCAAGGTGTTTTTGAAGCAAAAAAGTGTCTTATCTATATCTAGAATTATATCAGCTTTTCAAAAATTCCATGACTTTTCCAGGATTTCCAGGACCAGAGGAGCCCTGTTATTGTCTAAGTTTTATTTAGATTTTATTTGGTTTAGTCTCATCTGCAAAGAAAACACAAAAATACACAACAAACATTTCACAGGGGTCCCACACTTTTTTACTGACAT
>NW_026570971.1:1892276-1924776 GCF_026225935.1 Boleophthalmus pectinirostris | reverse complement strand
TCTTTCATTTCTTGTGTGTTTGATGTTGTGAAACTGTCGATGTTTTTTATGCTTTATGAATGAAATAAATAAAATAAAATAAATATTTGAACATTAAATGCAGAACGTTTCTTTTTCTTTTCAACATTCAACTGAAGCAGCAACATCGAAACAAAACAGTCAATAAAACAATCACATAAAGATTAGAAATGAAACAAAACGTGTCTTAACATTTGAACGTGTGTCTTTGACTGTACAGTTTTGGGAATCTTCCAGTTCCAGAACTGAAGAAGCAACTTGGACGAGCTGCAAAACATCTCCAACCAAACTAACCTTTGTCCAGTCGACAAACTGAGTTTTCTCCTCGTCGTTGATTCTACCTGAACGACTGAGGGATTCTTCACGTGTCATGACTGTACATGACAGAGTGACATGCAGATCATGACAACGTGACCCCAAAAAAACATCTCCTGAACCCACCTGAGGATCACGACTCTTTGGGAAACTCTGCTCTAGATTCTCTGTCTGTGTTTGGTTTCATATTTGGCCAAAATATTTGGGTCAAAATTTTATGCAAATGAATGAATATTTAAAGGAGCTGCTGTCGAGTCAAACTCATTTTGTTCCGGGGGTCGTGTCCAACCGACTTTGATCCAAAGTGTCCGGATCAGAAAACTCATGTCATATAAACCCCAAAAATAACAATAAGTTCAAATATTTGTGCAGAGAAACACAAATCTATTACAGAAATCTTTTTTAATTGATGAACTTTTACAAAAATATTATAATATTATGAACAACCTGAAACTTTAAGAAAAATATAATTTCAATACAAAGTTTTGAACATGAACTTGTTCTGTAAACAGGAATAAGTCCATTTTTGTTGTAAAATCCTGCACTCGGCTCCACTTTTCTCATGTTGGACATTTTTCTGATGAGGGTGTCACGGTCAACAGTCAAAACGATCGTCCTTTAAGAGCGTTTGGAAAGAGACAAGTCTTCATTTGTGCTGCTCTGGTGGGAGGGGCCACGTACAGAGACGCTGGAGACGCTGCTGTGATAAACACCACAGAAAATTAACAACATTTTAATAAAAATCATAAATTATTTGAGTAGAAAATCAGCCGAGGGCCAGATTAAAGGTCTTGGAGGGCCGGATCTGGCCCCCGGGCCGTATGTTTGACACTCCTGGACTAAACTATAAACACAGAAACAAATAAATAAAACACTAATAAAACATTAAAGAAAATCAACAACAACATCTCCATGGAGACGAGAGCAGGAAGAAGAGAAGAAGAGAAGAAGAGTTTATCAAATAGATTAAATAAATAATAAAAGTAAACAGACAAACTCCACATTTGGAGCAGAGCCTCAGTAAACGAGGACAAAGAGCAAAAGATCAACACAACAACTTCCACTACATCCAACTCTCTTTATCTCTCTGTCTCTTTCTCTCTTTCTTTCTCTTTTCTCTCTCTGCTTCTCTCTCGTTCTCTCCTTCATTCACATCAGACATGTCAAACTCATATTTGTCCCATGAGATCATATCAAACCTGTATCAGATCTGCTGCCGCACACAGACGGTGTAAAGAAATAAATATTTAAAATGATATTATTTTATATTCTGTTTGTTCTGGATTCAATATTTTAACAAAACTATTATTAAACTTTTATTTTAATAAGAAAAGGATTAAAATTCACAGATCTGGAAAGAAGAGAAACATGCAGATGATGAAATTTTTCTATAAATATTTAGTTTGGCCCAAGACTTAGTCCCAGTTTTTAATTTTGGCCTCTGTCAATTCACTCTCTCTTTATCTCTTTCTCTCTTTCTCTCTCTCTCTTTATCTCTCTCTCTCTCTCTCTCTTTATCTCTCTCTCTCCTTCTGTCTCACCCTTTCTCCCTCACTTTCTCTCTTTCATTTCTCTCACCGACATCCTCCTCTACCCCAGCCCCCGTCTCTCTCTCTCTCTCTCTCTTTCTCTTTATCGATCTCTCTCTCTCTTTCTCCCACTCTCTCCCTCTCTCTCTCTCCCCTTTCTTTTCTTTCTTCCTTTCCTTCCTTTCTTTCTCTCTCTGTCCTTCCTTCTGCCCTCCTGCTCTCCCCCCCATCTTTCTTTCTTTCTGTCTCCTTTCTCTCTTCTCTCTCTCTCTCTCTCTCTCTCTCTCTCTTTCTCTTCTGTTTTTCTTGTGTTCTCTCAGAAACAGGAAGTCTCTCTCTCTCTCTCTCTCGTCACAAAGAGCAGACGACCCCTGGAGACCTCTGCACACTCCTCCTCCTCCTCCTCTCTTCTTCCTCTCCTCCTCTTCCTCCTCCTCTTCCTCTCTTTCGTTTGCAGTCTTTCCGTGGTCGTTCCTTCCTTCCTTCCTTCGTCGTCTCTCGTAGCAACGAGAAAAACAAACTCGACTGGCGCACAGAGCAAATGTTAGAGGTGTTTAAGAGAAAGTCTGCGCCGCTCTCACCTCGTTTAACTCGTCAAAAACCCAACAAAACGAGCTTTAAAAAAAGACCGTCACTTTCTGTCTCCGTGGAGACCAAACCAGACCGAGCTCCGGGTCAGATCTGTGGAGAGGCGACCCGATTCTCGATAAGAACGCACGATTTTACAAAATGTTTTTGAGATGTTTTAAGATGTTAATTAATTTTTTAATAACGTCTTTACTTTTCTCCATGGACATTTTAGTTGTTAATTTGTCTGGAATGTTCCGCAGTCTGGCTTTAAACCTTTCTAACTCCATGGAGACGAACTGAGACCAAGTTCCAGGTCAGATCTGTGGAGAGGCGACCCGATTCTCGATAAGAACGCACAATTTTTTAAGGTGTTTTTGAGCAATAATAATGTCTGTACTTTTCTCTGTGGACATTTTAGTCGTTGCTTTGTCTGGAATGTTCCGCAGTGTGGCATTAAACCTTTCTATCTCCATGGAGACGAACTGAGACCAAGAATCTCCAGGTCAGATCTGTGGAGAGGCGGCCCCGCTCACAGTCAGAATATCTGTTTTTCGAAGCATTTTTGAGCGATAAAACCACCTGGAATTGGTTTAAAGTCACACTGTGGAACATTCCAGGCAGAGCAATGACGTATCCATGGAAACAAGCAGGTGCTGGACATCTCCACTAGAAAAGTTGCGCAGTGCAGCTTTAAGTACAAGTGCAAAGTGTCCAAGAAACTGCTCAAATAAGAGTCAAAAAGTCAAGTCATTATTTAGTTTTTGCTTTTTCCATGAGTGAGACTCTTACCTTCATCTTAAAGCTGCACTCTGGAACTTTTCTGGTAGACAGCTTCCCCCTGCTTGTTTCCATGGAGATGTTATTTACAGGTCAGATCTGCGGAGAGCATCAATAACATCTGTACTTAAGCTGTGTAACTTCGGTGTAACTTTTCTGGTGGAGGGTTCATCAAACGCTTTTCTCCATGGAGATTTTAGTTATTCCTTTGTCTGGAATGTTCCACAGTGTGGCATTAAACCTTTCTATCTCCATGGAGACGAACTGAGACCAAGAAGTTCCAGGTCAGATCTGTGGAGAGGCGACCCCACTCACAGTCACAATGTTTTTTCTCTGTATTTTTGAGCTTTAAAACCACTTTTAATTGAATAAAAGTAAAGTCGAGCTGCTTAAAGTCACACTGTGGAACATTCCAGACAGAGCAGAGATGTATCCATGGAAACAAGGAGGAGACAGACCCACAATCAGAAAAATTTACACAGTGCAGCTTTAAGTACAAGTAGAAAGTAGTAGAGAGTCAAAAATCAAGTAGCTATTTTTAAGTTTTTGCTTTTTCCACGTGCGAGAGTCTTACCTTCACCTTAAAGCTGCACTCTGGAACTTTTCTGGTTGTTTCCATGGAGACCAAACCAGACCAGACCAAGTTCCAGCTCAGATCTGTGGAGAGGCGACCCCCGCTCACAGTCAGAACGTCTGTTATTTGAAGTATTTTTAAGCTCTAAAAACCACCTGTAACTGAATAAGTGTAAAGTAGAGCTGCTTAAAGTCACACTGTGGAACATTCCGGACAGAGCGATGACGTATCCATGGAGACAAGGAGGTGACAGACCCCTCCCCCCCACCAGAAAAGTTACATAATTTAGCTTTAATCGTCTCCATGACACATTGTGATTGTGTAACTTGTAGAATCTGAGGTCTGGGCCCTCACCTGTCTGCACCCGTCTGCACCCGTCTGCACCCGTCTGCACCCGTCTGCACCCGTCTGCACCCGTCTGCACCCGTCTGCACCCGTCTGCACCCGTCTGCACCCGTCTGCACCCGTCTGCACCCGTCTGCACCCGTCTGCACCCGTCTGCACCCGTCTGCACCCGTCTGCACCCGTCGGCACCCATCTGCAGAGTCTCACCGAAAACGTGCCGTACTCACACACACACACTTCCTGTTTGTCTCGTGACCGAATCTGCAGCAGAAACACAACGCCAGGAAGTGGGCTGAGGAGCAATGAACATGGGGTGCGGTGCTGTTGGTGCTGCTGGGTGCTGTTGGGTGCTGTTGGGTGCTGTTGGGTGCTGTTGGGTGCTGGGTGCTGGGTGCTGGGTGCTGCTGGGTGCTGCTGGGTGCTGGGTGCTGCTGGGTGCTGGGCTGCTGGGTGCTGCTGGGTGCTGGGTGCTGCTGCTGGGTGCTGCTGTTGGGTGCTGTTGGGTGCTGTTGGGTGCTGTTGGGTGCTGTTGGGTGCTGTTGGGTGCTGTTGGGTGCTGCTGGGTGCTGCTGGGTGCTGCTGCTGGGTGCTGTTGGGTGCTGTTGGGTGCTGTTGGGTGCTGTTGGGTGCTGGGTGCTGTTGGGTGCTGGGTGCTGGGTGCTGGGTGCTGCTGGGTGCTGTGCTGGGTGCTGTTGGGTGCTGCTGGGGTGCTGGGTGCTGGGTGCTGGGTGCTGGGTGCTGTGCTGGGTGCTGCTGCTGGGTGCTGCTGGGTGCTGTGCTGGGTGCTGCTGTTGGGTGCTGCTGGGTGCTGCTGCTGGGTGCTGCTGCTGGGTGCTGCTGCTGGGTGCTGCTGGGTGCTGTTGGGTGCTGCTGCTGGGTGCTGCTGGGTGCTGCTGCTGGGTGCTGCTGCTTGGGTGCTGTTGGGTGCTGCTGGGTGCTGTTGGGTGCTGCTGGGTGCTGCTGGGTGCTGCTGGGTGCTGGGTGCTGTTGGGTGCTGCTGGGCTGCTGCTGGGTGCTGCTGGGTGCTGCTGGGTGCTGCTGTTGGGTGCTGCTGGGTGCTGTTGGGTGCTGTTGTTGGGATGTACAGTTTTACTCAAACGTGTGAATGAAACAAACACCTCCAGCTCAGTTTTGTGTCATATGACCTTTAGCATGACTACTACTAGTACTACTACTATTATTACTACTACTACTATTACTATTACTACTACTACTACTATTACTACTACTACTACTACTGTTTTTGGTGGTACTATTACTACAAACAGTTTTACTTCAGTTGTTGCTGTTTCCACATTTGCTTCTGAACTTTTCGTTTACTCTAATTGTGACTCACAGATTCTCCCACAGACCAGAACTAAACCAGAACTAAACCAGGACTAAACCAGGACTAAACCAGGACTAAACCAGAACTAAACCAGGACTAAACCAGGACTAAACCAGGACTAAACCAGGACTAAACCAGGACTAAACCAGGACTAAACCAGGACTAAACCAGGACTAAACCAGGACTAAACCAGGACTAAACCAGGACTAAACCAGGACTGAACCAGGACTAAACCAGGACTAAACCAGGACTAAACCAGGACTAAACCAGACTAAACCAGGACTAAACCAGAACTAAACCAGCAGACTAAACTAAACCAGAACTAAACCAGGAACTAAACCAGAACTAAACCAGGACTAAACCAGGACTGAAACCAGGACTAAACCAGACTAAACCAGGACTCAGGACTAAACCAGGACTAAACCAGGACCAGGACTAAACCAGGACTAAACCAGGACTAAACCAGAACTAAACCAGGACTAAACCAGAACTAAACCAGGACTAAAACCAGAACTAAACCAGGAACTAAACCAGAACCAGGACTAAACCAGGACTAAACCAGGAACCAGGACTAAACCAGGACTAAACCAGGACTAAACCAGGACTAAACCAGGACTAAACCAGGACTAAACCAGGACTAAACCAGGACTAAACCAGGACTAAACCAGGAACTAAACCAGAACTAAACCAGGACTAAACCAGGACTAAACCAGGACTAAAACCAGGAACTAGGACTAAACCAGGACTAAACCAGGACTAAACCAGGACTGAACCAGGACTAAACCAGGACTAAAACCAGGACTAAACCCAGGACTAAACCAGAACTACTAAACCAGGACTAAACCAGGACTAAACCAGGACTAAACCAGGACTGAACCAGGACTAAACCAGGACTAAACCAGGACTAAACCAGGACTAAACCAGGACTAAACCAGGACTAAACCAGGACTAAACCAGGACTAAACCAGGACTAAAACCAGGACTAAACCAGGACTGAACCAGGACTAAACCAGGACTAAAACCAGGACTAAACCAGGACTAAACCAGGACTAAACCAGGACTAAAACCAGGACCAAAACCAGGACTAAACCAGGACTAAACCAGGACTAAAACCAGGACTAAAACCAGGACTAAACCAGGACTAAACCAGGACTAAAACCAGGACTAAACCAGGACTAAACCAGGACTAAACCAGGACTAAACCAGGACTAAACCAGGACTAAACCAGGACTAAACCAGGACTAAACCAGGACTAAACCAGGACTAAACCAGAACTAAACCAGGACAAAACCAGGACTGAACCAGGACTAAACCAGGACTAAACCAGACTAAAACCAGGACTAAACCAGGACTAAACCAGGACTAAACCAGGACTAAAACCAGGACTAAACCAGGACTAAAACCAGGACTAAACCAGGACTAAACCAGGACTAAACCAGGACTAAACCAGGACTAAACCAGGACTAAAACCAGGACTAAACCAGGACTAAACCAGAACTAAACCAGGACTAAACCAGGAAACCAGGACTAAACCAGGACTAAACCAGGACTAAACCTTATTACCAACCACCGCAGCCCGGGAGTGTCACAGTTTTTGATTTTGAATCCTGGTCACTCCTGGGCAACGTTCATCCATTCATTTTCTTTAGTTTATCTGGGGTCGGGTCTCGGGGGCATCAGTCTAAGCAGAGACTCCCAGACTTCCTTCACCCCAGACACTTCCTCCAGCTCCTCCAGGGGGACCTGAGGTGTTCCCAGTCCAGTCCAGAGACATCGTCCCTCCAGTGTGTCCTGGTTCTTCCCCGGGGCCTCCTCCCAGTGGGACATGAACACCTCCTGAGGGACACGTCCAGGAGACATCAGAACAGATGCTCGAGCCTCAACTGCTCCTCTCCACGTGGAGGAGCAGCGGCTCTACTCCGAGCTCCTCCTGTGTGACTGAGCTCCTCACTCTGTCTCTAAGGGAGACGCCCAGACGCCCTGCGGAGGAAACTCATTTGTGTCGCTTGTATCGTTGATCTCGTCATTTCCGTCATTACCCAGAGTCATGACCAGAGGTGAGAGGAGGAACGAAGACTGACAGTAAATCGAGAGCTTCACCTTTGGGCTCAGCTCCTCTTCACCACAACGACCGATACAGCGACCTGCTGCACTGCTGCACCTGCACCTGTCAATCTCACGCTGCACCTGTCCACCTGTCAATCTCACGCTGCACCTGTCCACCTGTCAATCTCACGCTGCACCTGTCCACCTGTCAATCTCACGCTGCACCTGT
The DNA here is from genome assembly GCF_026225935.1 of Boleophthalmus pectinirostris. Lineage (NCBI taxonomy): Eukaryota > Metazoa > Chordata > Actinopteri > Gobiiformes > Gobiidae > Boleophthalmus > Boleophthalmus pectinirostris. The sequence continues at coordinate 1,917,046 of NW_026570971.1, read as the reverse complement.
CCACCTGTCAATCTCACGCTGCACCTGTCCACCTGTCAATCTCACGCTGCACCTGTCCACCTGTCAATCTCTCGCTCCGTCCTCCCCTCACTCCAGAACAAAACCCCGACAGACTTGAACTCCTCCACTTGAGGCAGAGACTCTCCACCCGGAGACAAGACGCCTTTTTCCAGTCGAGAACCAAGACCTCGGACTTAGAAGAGCTGATCTTCACCCCAGACGCTTCACACTCGGGTCAAACGGCCCCAGAGCTGCAGGTCCTGGTCTGATGAAGCCAACAGGACGACATCATCTACAAACAGCAGAGATGATCCTGTGGCCCGGAAACTCTGTCCATAAACACAACTGAACAGAACCGGTGACAGGTGCGGCCCTGCCGGAGTCCAACATGCACCGGGAACAGGTCTGACTCACTGCCGGCAACGAACACAGCTCCTGCTCCGGTCACACAGGGACCGGACTGTAACTTTTCGGTTGAGGGTCTGCCACCTGCTTGTTTCCATGGATACGCCACTGATCTGCCTGGAATGTTCCGCAGTGTGACTTTAAACAGCTCGACTTTACATTTACTCAATTAAAGGTGGATTTATGACTCAAAAATACCTCGAAAAACAAACATTCTGACTGTTAGAATAGATCAGAAAATAGAAAAAAAAAATGTCCCTTTAACTTTAACTTTTGACATTTATGTAACTTTGGTGATAAACCCTGTGGTCCCTGCCGCTCCTGCCGCTCCTGCCGCTCCTGCCGCTCCTGCCGCTCCCGCCCTGTCGCTCTCGGCGGGGCACAGTGAGCACAGCGGCGTGTTTGCTCAGCGTAAACGACCGTCTGATAACGACATCACAAAGTGTACACGCCGCTGTTGCCCAACGCCGGGTCAAAGGTCGGACGTAACAGACGCGAACACACCCGCCGAGATAAACGGGCGGGAAACGAGCGCGAGCACGAGCACGAGCACGACGACGTAATCTGTGTTACTCCTTTAGTCCTGGTTTAGTCTGGTTTAGTCCTGGTTTAGTCTTGGTTTAGTCCTGGTTTAGTCTTGGTTTAGTCCTGGTTTAGTCCTGGTTCAGTCCTGGTTTAGTTCTGGTTGATTCTTGGTTTGGTCCCGTTTAGTTCTGGTTTAGTCCTGGTTTATTTAATCTGGTTTAGTTGGTCCTGGTTTAGTCCTGGTTTAGTCTTGGTTGATTCTTAGTTTGGTCTTGTTTAGTCCTGATTTGGTTTTAGTTTAGTCTGGTTTACTGGTTTAGTCTTGGTTTAGTCCTGGTTTAGTGGTTTAGTCTGATTTTGTTCTGTTTAGTCCTGGTTTAGTTTAGTCTGGTTTACTGGTTTAGTCTTGGTTTAGTCCTGGTTTAGTCCTGGTTTAGTCCTGTTTAGTTCTAGTTTAGTCCTGGTTTAGTCTGGTTTAGTCTGGTTTAGTCTGGTTTAGTTCCTGGTTTAGTTCTGGTTTAGTCCTGGTTTAGTCTGGTTTAGTCCTGGTTTAGTCCTGGTTTAGTTGGTTTTAGTCTGGTTTAGTCTCCTGGTTTAGTCCTGGTTTAGTCCTGGTTTAGTCCTGGTTTAGTCTTGGTTTAGTCTGGTTTTAGTCCTGGTTTAGTTAGTCCTGGTTTAGTCCTGGTTTAGTCCTGGTTTAGTCCTGGTTTAGTCCTGGTTTAGTCCTGGTTTTAGTCCTGGTTTAGTCCTGGTTTAGTCTTGGTTTAGTCCTGGTTTAGTCCTGGTCCAGTCCTGGTTTAGTCCTGGTTTAGTCCTGGTTTAGTTTAACATTTTAACATTTCTCATAATAATTCTTCGCACTTTTCACAGTTTTATTTTCACCAAACAAGAGTCAATTTGGAGGGATTTTTTATTTATTTATTTTTAAATCCAGAAAGTATCCGTGAGTTAAAACAGAGTAACTCGTCTTCTGTCGTTCACACGGAAAATTCCAAAATGTAAAGTTGAAATGTCGTCCAACCTGTCGACACTTTAAACACTTTAAACACTTTAAACACTTTAAACACTTTAAACACTTTAAACACTTTAATGATGAGCTGGTAGAGTTTAGTTTCACCAAAGAACAGAGGTTTGTGTTTCTATTTCCAGCTGTGAACCAGACTAAACTAAACCAAACTAAACTAGAACTAAACCAGGACTAAACCAGACTAAACCAAGACTAAACCAGAACTAAATAAACCAGGACTGAACCAGACTAAATGAAACAAAACCAGGACTAAATAAGGACTAAACCAAGGCCGAACCAGGACTAAACCAAGACCAAACGAGGAATCAACCATGACTGAAGCAGGACTAAGCCATGACTAAATCTGAACTAAACCTGGACTAAACCAAGACTAAATAAACAAGACTAAACCAGGACTAAACCATAAACCAGGACTAAACCAGGACTAAACCAGAAGTAAACCAGGACTAAATCAGGATTAAACCAAGACTGAAGCAGGACTAAGCCATGACTACTAAACCTGGACTAAACCTGGACTAAACCTGGACTAAACCAAGACTAAATAAACAAGACTAAATCAGACTAAATACAACTAAACCTGGAGTAAACCAGGTCTAAACCAGGACTAAACCAGAAGTAAACCAGGACTAAACTAGGGCTAAATCAGGACTAAATAAACCAGGACTGAACCAGACTAAATCAAACAAAACCAGGACTAAACCAAGACCGAACCAGGACTAAATCAGGGCAAAACCAGGACTAAACAAGACTTAATCAAGAATAAACAAGACCAAACGAGGAATCAACCATGACTGAAGCAGGACTAAACCAGGACTAAATCTGAACTGAACCTGGACTAAACCTGGACTAAACCTGGACTAAACTAGTGGGTGTCCAACTGTCCAAGTCTGTTCAGGGACGGATACACAAAACAAAAATTTTTCTGCTTCCAGATCATTTTTCTTGTCGATCAAAAAAGTTCGTCTAAGTCCAAGTTTAGTCCAGTTCTGTTCTGGTCCAGGTCTGTTCTGATCCGAGTGTGTGTGGTTCGTTATCAGACGGGCGAGTTGTCGTGATTTAAAGTGGAGCAGGTGAGTTTTATGGCGTTTTTATCTCAGTAGGTCTCTGACTCTTTGAACGTCTCACAAACTAAACCTCCGACACGATTTATGACCCGACTTACGACTCGACTTATCTCCAGACTCGAGAGAAACGGCTCCGATAAACACGACCACATCCACCACGTGAGACTAGAACTTTTCTCGTGGAGGATCCGTCAAACGCTTTTCTCCATGGACATGTTTTAGTTTTGTCACAGTTTGATACTAAACTTTTCTATCTCCATGGAAACTAAACTGGACCAATAATGTTTTGCTTTAGTTTTTTTTTTAAAGACAATTCGGTAAAGTGAATTTATTTTGTTGATGTTTCTGCTGCTGTGTCTTCAGAACTTTCCCCGGTGTTGGTGTTGACGTGTCGTTTATCAGCTGTTGTTACTTCTTGTGGGCGTGGTCAGGTCTGTGGGCGTGGTCAGGTCTGTGGGCGTGGCCAAGTCCGTGGGCGTGGCCAAGTCTGTGGGCGTGGTCAGACCTGATAGACCTGCCGTTTCGCTCAGACTGGCCTCGCCTCCCGTCGCCCGTCGTTGTCTGGAGGAGTGAGTCTCAGGTGTGTGAAAGGAGAAACACTGCGTCATGAAAAAAACAATAAAACATGAATAAGTAGTAAATAAATACTAAGAAACATGAACACATCACTGTTCTGTGTGACCTGCACTGGCTCCTGTCTAATATCAGGTGCAGTTTAAAATGTTATTAATTGTTTTCAAATGTTTGCACTCAGTGGGTCCAGTCTGTTTGAGTCACTGTGGTCCTGTCCTCCACCCAGAGCCTGAGGTCAGACCAGCTCCTGTGGAGACAGAGACTTTTCTGTGGGACAATCTTCCTCCTGCTGTCAGATCGTCTCAGTCTGTAACACAGTTTAGGTGGTGTTTAGTTCGAGCTCGTCAGGTTCTCTTGGTGTTTTTATTGTAGTTTTCACACATTTTCTGTAAATATGTTTTTGTAACTGTTTCTTCTGTGTTGTTGACTTGTTTGTGAAGCACTTTGGTCAACTGAGGTTGTTTTAAATGTGCTGTAGAAATGAACTTGAACTGAACTGAAAGTAAATAAAGGCCAATATATAAAATGTGTTTCTCATCTTCCACAGTGGTTGGTCTCTCACCCTCATCCAGCTCAGGTCCTCTCCCGAGGGAAAAAAAAAAAAAAATATATATATATATATAATATATATATATATATATATATATATATATATATAATATATATAATATATATATATATATATATATATATATATATATATATATATATTCATTCTTCAACTATAAAATGTGAAAACAGTTTATTTCATTTTTCCATTTTAGTATCAAACAGAAAAACAGATTTCGATGTCTATTTCCAATATTTACTTTAAAGTTTATGGATTAGGGTTAGGGTCAAACACCAGTCAAAAAAGTTTTTTCGTTCTTAATTAAAATTGAAAACTGGACTGACTGGAACATGAGCCGTTGTTGAAAAGTCCGATTCTGATCTTGATCTTTTGTTTTGTGTTTATTTTCAGACGCTCGTTGAGGCTTGAAATGTGAAGTGGCTTCACTTCCTCTTCACTTCATGCAAAACCAACAACTGTGAGCAGTTTGTCTTTTATTTTTAGTTGATATTTGCGCAGTGATAAAAAAGACCAAATTAATCTGTTTTACGGAACTGATCTCACAGGCCAAAGTCTCCCCCCTGACCTCTGCAAAACCAAATGTCTTTCGTTTGTTTATATTTCAAAATAAAATCAAAAATAAGAAAATGAAGAAAAAAAAAAAATTTTCTTCATTATTTGTCTCCAAAACCAAAATGAAAAAAAAAAAAAATCTATTTCAATTCTGTGTTTAAAAGAAAAATGGAAAAAACAGAAAACGGACTGAACCAGGACTAAAACAGGACTAAACCAGGACTGAACCAGGACTGAACCGGGTCCGGGAACAGACCAGAACCAGCCCGAGACTGAGACCAGGAACAGGATCAGGACTGAGACCAAGACTGAGACTGGGACCAGACAAGGATTGAAAATGGTTTAGTCCTGTTTTAGTCCTGGTTCAGTCCTAGTTCAGGCCTGTTTTAGTCCTGTTTTAGTCCTGGTTTAGTCCTGGTTTAGTCCTGTTTTAGTCCTGGTTCAGTCCTGTTTCAATCCTGGTTTAGACCTGGTTCGGTCCTGGTTTAGACCTGGTTCAGTCCTGGTTCAGTCCTGGTTCAGTCTTGGTTCAGACCTGGTCTTTTATTCGTTTTTTTCCATTTTTCATTTAAACCCAAAATCAAAAACCGAAAAAAACTGAATAATTTTTTCATTTTGGTTTTGAGACAAATAATGAAGAAAATCTTTTTTTTTTTTTTTTTTGTCATTTTCTTATTTTTGTTTTTATTTTGAAAAACGAATAACCGAATGACACGAGGATTTTTCCCAAACCTGGAAGTAAAAACATCAAACCGTCTGAAGAGCAGCGAGGTGAGGAGGACGACTCGAGCCTCTGACGGGTTTTGCCAACACGAAGATCCTCCCGAGTCGGACGGAAAAACAAACCCGCCGGAGTTTTAACGGACGCTGATGAAGAGACGTTTGGACGGGACGAGCGGATCGGCCAATGGGAGCGCGGCGTCGGGACCTGGACGTGTTGTGGGTGAAGTTCTGCTCCGATGGTCCGAGGAGCTGGAGGACTTCCTGTGAACAGAACTACTACCTGCGACTACTACTGACTACATACCTACTACTACTGCTACTATACTACTGCAGTACTACTACTGCAATACTGCTACTACTACTACTGCAGTACTACTACTGCAAACTACTACTGCTACTACTACTACTACTACTACTGCAATACTACTGCAGTACTACTACTGCAATACTGCTACTACTACTACTGCAATACTACTACTGCAATACTACTGCAGTACTACTACCACTACTACTGCAATAATACTGCAATACTACTACTGCAATACTACTGCAATACTACTTCTGCAATACTACTACTGCAATACTACTACTACTACTACTACTGCAATATTACTGCTGCTACTGGTAATACTACCTGTTGCTTATAATGAATACTACACTCTCCCTTTCGATGTACTGCAGGCTTCTGTCACTACAACTACTACTGCTACTGCTTCTACTACCACTACTACTAGCTACTTGCATCTGCTTATACTGATTCTTCTTCTAATTACTATAATTACTACTAGTACTACTGCTACTACAGGTGACGTCTTTTAGTATTATGATTACTAAAACTGTTACTTCTCACTTGTACTTCTGTTTTGACGCACCGATGAACTTTTTATGTAGATTTATGTCGCCTCATACTTCTATTTAAGTACTACTTCTGTACTAATACTTCTGTTCTAATACTTCTGTGTAATACTTTAATTTATACTTCTGCAAAATTATTCACAGCTGAACAGTCACATCTGAGAACTTCACAAAACTACACACGGTTTCTGTATTTTATCAGCATTTCTACTACTACTACTACTACTACTACTACTACTACTACTACTACTACTACTACTGCTACTACTACTACTACTACTACTACTACTACTACTACTGCTACTACTACTACTACTACTACTACTACTACTACTACTACTACTACTACTACTACTACTACTGCTACTACTGCTACTACTACTACTACTACTACTACTACTACTACTGCTACTACTACTACTACTACTACTACTACTACTACTACTACTACTGCTACTACTACTACTTTACTACTACTCTACTCTACTACTACTACTACTACTACTACTACTACTACTACTACTACTACTACTACTACTGCTACTGCTACTACTGCTACTACTACTACTACTACTACTACTGCTACTACTACTACTACTACTACTACTACTACTACTACTACTACTACTGCTACTACTACTACTACTACTACTACTACTACTACTACTACTACTACTACTACTACTACTACTACTACTACTACTACTACTACTGCTACTACTACTACTACTACTGCTACTACTACTACTACTACTACTACTTACTACTACTACTACTACTACTACTACTACTACTACTACTACTTTCATCTTCTTCTAAACGTTCCTGCTTCTCGCTCCTGCAGTTCGTGTCTTTAGTTTCTTCTTCGCTCCTCGGGGTAAAATCTTCTTCTACTCGCGCCGATTTCAAAGTGCGTCAGTCGTTTATCTGGTTCAGTCGCGTCTTAAGCTCAGAAATCCTCGTGGAGTCGCCCGTACGTGGTGATGTAGTAACAGTCTGACGCCGCCGTTACTCAAGCCCCGGCTCGCTTCACTCTGTGTGTTTTTTTTTTTTTTTTGCCGGCGCGTACATGCCCGGGCGGGTCGGGAGGCGAGGCCGCAGACAGGAGCGAGCTTGACGGGTTTCAGGCTCCGAAAACGCTCCAACTCGCCCCGAAGAAATCCGAGCCGTCAAACAATCGGCGCGGTTGTTTTTACAGCGGAGTTTTCAATCATCGGCGGCCCCAGTACGCAGCCTTGGGGAACCTCGTGTCACGTCGGAGCAGAGAAGAACTTAAAGAGAAAGTACAGGTTATTTTTAAACGGAACGGATTTAGAAACGAGAAACGTCGAGGGTTTTTAAACCAGTCGAACAAGAAGAACTCAAATGTTCAAAAGAGTGAAAGTTATAAGTTTGACGTGGAAATATTAAAGTTTCATTTGTTCATTTGTTTTTCAAAATAAAAGAAAAAATAAGAAAACAAAACAAAAACAAAACAAACTAAATAAAAAAACAAACCCAAAGCAGATAATCGTTTTTTAACTCGGTTTTTCGGTTTTCAATTTTGTGTTTAAATGAAAAACAGAATCAGGACTAAACCAGGACTAAACCAGGAATAAACTAGGACTGAACCAGGTCTAAAGCAGGACTAAAGCAGGACTGAACCAGATCTGAACCAGGACTGAACCAGGACTAAACCAGGACTAAACCAGCACTGAAACAGGACTAAACCAGGACTAAACCAGGACTGAACCAGGTCTAAACCTGGACTAAACCAGGACTAAACCAGAACTAAACCAGGTCTAAACCAGGACTAGACTAGAACTGAATCATTACTAAACCAGGGCTAAACTAGGACTAGACCAGGATGAGACCAGAACGACACTGAGACTAGACCAGAACTAGACCAGGACTAGACCTATTCTACATTTGGACTAAACCAGGACTAGACCAGGACTAGACCTATTCTACATTTGGACTAAACCAGGACTAGACCAGGACTAGACCTATTCTACATTTGGACTAAACCAGGACTAGACCAGGACTAGACCTATTCTACATTTGGACTAAACCAGGACTAGACCAGGACTAGACCTATTCTACATTTGGACTAAACCAGGACTAGACCGGGACTAGACCAGGACTGTCTCGGCGTGTTTGTATCTGCCCTGTGTGTGGGTGTGGGAGTCTCGGTCGGTCAGACTTTATCTCTGTGACTCTTGTGAAATTCACTCACACAAACACACACGTTCACTTTTAACTCTTCACTCCTCCTCCTCCCTCTGCTCCCTCTCCTCCCTCTGCTCTTTCACTCCTCTGTCACTCCTCCACTCTTCTTCCTCCTCTTCCTCCTCTTCCTCTGTGCAGCTGAAGGTCACACACTCCGACTGTTTACAACGTCTATAAAAGTGAAGATGTCAGTCGTCCCTCCAACGCCGTTCATCTCCAGAGAGTCACAAGTTTAAATAAAGTTACTCAAATACACATAATCACACTTTATTTAACTTTATTTAACTTTATTTTAATTTATTTAACTTTATTTTTACTTATTTTAATTTATTTTTAATTTATTTTAATTTATTTTAATTTATTTTAATTTATTTTACTTTATTTTAATTTATTTTACTTTATTTTACTTTAACAAACATTAAAAAAACTAAAATCTGCTCTGAAGGAGCTGCAAGAAACACAAACATTCAAATCATTTCAGATTGTCACATGAAGCTTTTGTCAGTTTAAATCAGTGTTTCTCAAACTTTTTTTTTTTTTTTCCTTTGGACCCATATTTTAAAAGTCACAAACCTTCGCGACCCAAGTCCATAGACGTTATTTATAAATCATTAATTATATATTATGATATGTTTTATTGTTGACTGAGTGATCGTGTCTCTGAACAATCAGTATTACTCAAGTTTTAAATGAAAAACAGTCATCAGTATTTCCCAAAAAAACTGAAAAAGTGAGGAATGTTGGAGATGTGTGTCATCTCCAACATTCGGTCAACACTACTATAGTTCAGCTCATATCTACATAACAGACATCATTGTGTTGTACTCAGTGATATTCAGTCAGACTACTTAAAGGTTGTATGGAGGATTTTTTTATTTGTTTCAAATTGTCAATGAAAGTTTAAAATACCATTACAGAGACGCAGCAGCCTTGGAATTATGATGACCAGAAAAAAAAAAGAAAGAAAATCGATCAACTGTGGACGTGTTGAGGCCAGATAAACATCAGCCAATAGAAAACGAGGCTGCCTCATTTTCTATTGGCTGTCAGGTTGTCAATCAAACTCCCTACATTTCTACTATTTCTTCATAGGTAACTATGCAGCAGTTCTTAGAGGCTTTTTCTAATTGTGGCTCTCGCAGTTCGCATAAAGTTTGTTGCGATGTCGGACGAGAATCCACGACCAGTTCGCCGCAAAAGAAAGTCGGTTTTTTATGTCGCTGAAAGAAGAAGAGAAGGAGAAAAGGAGCGAAGACAAACTGAGGTGATTCTTGGAGATTCCTTTCAGCGACGGCGCGACTGAAGCAGACGAAGGCTCTAAAAACTGAGGTGTCGATCTCTAAATTATTTCTAGAGGAGGAAGGTGGCGTCACGCATGCACTACACTTGAAAAAGGACTGTCGCTGGATTTCTCTTTCCTTAAAAAAATCCTCTATACAAACCTTTAATTATGGAAAAAGGGGTTCCACAGGGGTCTTCATTGGGACCGTTACTCTTCTCAGTATTTATAAATGATCTCCCACAAATCCTGTCCCACTGTCATATTCACTTATGCGCTGATGATGCAGTAATTTATACATCCCGCTCTGACGTACTCCATTTACAAAATTCATTGCAATCAGACTTCGCCCTAGTCCAAAACTGGTTCTACAATAACAAATTACAATTAAATAAAAATAAATCCTGTAGTACGGTGTTTGGGACCAGACAGAAACTAAATATATGTCATTATTAACTGTTCAGAAGGATCAGCGTTAGAAAGCCTGGACTCCTACAAATACTTGGGTGTCTGGCTGGATAAGGAACTTTCATTTAACACACACATCGACTCAAATCAAAAAAGTGAATTGTAATTTAAGTCAACTATACTGTTCAGATAAATGTTTCACCCTCACGGTAAGGAAAAAAGTAATTACACAACTTGTACTACCCATAATTGACTAAATACAAACTACATCTGACTCTGACCTACGTCCTCTGTGTGTCACCTTCAGTAGTTTGTGTAGATTCATCTTGCAGTGTCCATGTCTCACGCACCACTGTGTTCTGTATGAAACTCTGGACTGGTTACCTCCTGATGCAAGAACGCGTTTTCACTGGTTTCAGTTCATCTTTAAACACATTTTTCTTTTCTGTCCATCTTACCTTCAGCAATACTTACTGAGTATTCTCTCAGACACTTAGGCTCCGTTCAGACTGCAGGGCTTAACGCTCCAATCAGATTTTTTTGTGAAATCCGATGTTTTTTCGAGGTCGTTCACATTTCCAGTTAAATGTGACTTGTATGTGACTCCAGTGTGAACATTAAACGGTCCAAAAGTGTCCCACATGTGACACTGGAGACACGACGACGTCAACCGCAGCGAGCGTCTCTGTGTTTACACAAGTTGAACAAACATGGACGCAGCATCGAGCACCTGGAGATTTTAAAGTTCCTCTCGTACCGGAGCCACAACATGAACAACTGACTTGTTTTAAGGAGGAGATTGAGAAGGAGAAGGACCAGGTTTTTGGTGGTGGTGTTTTGTGGTGAGTGGAGATGTGCTTCACTTCAGTCACATGGATCATGAACAGTTTTCTCCTTCTTCAGTGCAGAATAGTGACGTTTGTGTCTTGTTGATAACGTGTAGGTGAATGAATGCACTTTGGTCGTTCACACTGAAGTCACATGTCAAAAGATCAGATATGTATCAGTTTCAGGAGCAAATATCCAAGTGTCCTGAGTCACATTTGAAAAAATTGGATCTGTGTCGTTCAGACTGACATTAAAAGATCAGATACAGGAACATAGGGGCCAAAAAATTGGATTTGGGTCACTTCAGGTGCATCTGAACGCAGCCTTAGACCTTCCTTCCTCTGTAGAACCCAGGACCTCCAGAGTCACTGGACGAAGAGCGTTCAGAGTCAAAGCACCATCAGACTGGAACAATTTGCCAAACTCTCTGCGCTCCACATCATCACTCCATATGTTTAAGAAAGACTCATTCATTCATCTTAAAACACAATGTGACTGGTTTTAGTGAGGATCTGTTTGGTTGTTATATTAACGTTTCTCTATGTTCATGTTTAATGTCTGTGTCTATGTATTTTGTCTTATCGTTCTGTGTTTCTGTTTTTTAGATATGTTGTTTGGTTGTTTGTATTTTTGCGACTTGTTGGATTCTTTGGATGAGAAGGATCCCCCCTCGAAAACGAGGTGACTCACCTCAAGGGACTTTTCCTTAATAAAAATAAACGTACTCTAAAACAAACACGGACACAAACACATTTACAATAAAAAAAAAAAAAAAAAAAACATTTGTACAAAGCCTTTCAACTTTTCTGTGTTGATGAGAGGATTAAAATGATGATTCAAGGGACAAAAACCTGTGATTAATGTGCAGTTAATCACAAGTTATTAAGTTATTTATTTCCGTCATAATCCCAAAGATTCAAGTAAAAAACAAGTTTCTTCACGTTTTCTGCGCTGAAATGAATCATGGGAAATGTAGTTCCTGATGAATCCGTGTGTCATTTGTTCATTTGTTTTTCAATATAAAACCAAAAATAAGAAAATGAAAAAAACAACAGTTTTCTTCATTATTTGTCTCCAAACCAAAGTGAAAAAAACAGATACGTTTTTTCAGTTTTTGATTTTGTGTTAAAATGAAGAATAAAAAAACGGATAACGACCGTTTACGTGACGTCTGTGACTGCGATGCCGGACTTTTGTGCCGAATACAAACTGAACCAGGACTGATCCAGGTCCGGGACCACACCGGAACCAGACCGGGACCAGAGCAGGACTGAGACCGGGACCAGACCGGGACAAGACCAGGACCAGGCCAGGACCAGACCAAGATCAGAACTGAGACCGGGACCAGACCGAGACCAGACTGGGACCAGACCGGGACCAGACCGAGACTGAGACCGGGACTGAGACCGAGACCAGACTGGGACCAGACCAGGACCAGGCCAGGACCAGACCGGGTTTGTTGTGGCTTTTTGTTGTGTTGTCGCGTTTGTATTTGTTGCGTTTGTCGTGATCCTCTCGGTGTTTTGTTTCATTCACATGTTTGAGTAATTTTTTATTATTAGTTTGTTTACATCTCCAAAACTCAAAATGCTCTGTTCCACCTTGTGATGTCATGAAGTGGCAGTTTTCAAGTTAAAAGTCAGCTCCTTTTACCTTTATTTCAGTAGAGATCGACATTTCCCGGTTTGAAAAAATGATCTAAATGATTCTAGTGAAGCTTTGTGAAGTTTTATTTTTATTTTGTCAGAAGAAATCTGCAGGTTTGTGCGTTAAACTTGCGAATGAAACAGAAAAAAACACAACTCCAGCTCTGTTTGTGCTGAGTAAAACATTTTAAAACACAAAAATCGCTGAACGTGAACCTTTAATCCACGAACGTTTATGTTTATTTTGTTTTTGTTCATCTCATTTCAAGCGCGAACGTTTCTCTGGGTCAGACGATTACGCTCAAAACGTTTTCAAACTAGAATAGCTCGAGTCAAATGATCTAAGCGTATGAAAGCACCACTCCTCCTCCTCCTCCCTCGTTCTTTCTTTCTCTCCTCAAGGCCACATCTGCAGGTTTTGTTCCTCGTCTCAGCAGCAGCACAGACACACTCGGTTGAGGCTCGTTCATGCACATCGCTCTTTCTCTCTCTCCACGTTTCTTCGTGTTCGTTCGTCCTCGCCGCGTGCTGCTGGGCCTTGGCGTCGGAGTAAACTTCCTGTGATGTCATGACGCGTCTGAAACGGCGCAGCTGCTTCGCTCCACGACGACTCGCTGGACGTCGCGTTTACTCTGGAGTAAATAGGTCCTGTTTAAAGGTTTAGGTTACGCAAAAGCAGCGCTGGGGAGGAACAGATTACATGTACAGGAGTAATCAGAGTACAAATGATGAGTAACTGTATTCAGTTACAGTTACTGTTTCAGTGAGTGGGAATTGGATTACAGTTACTTTAGTTGAAATAAATGGATTACACAGGGATTTAACTGTTTTTTTCAGTAATTTTCACTCATTGCCCAAAACTAAACCAGGACTAAACCAGGACTAAAACCAGGTCTAAACCAGGACTAAAACCAGGACTAAAACCAGGTAAACTAAAACCAGGACTAAAACCAGGACTAAACTAGACTAAACCAGGACTAGGACTAAAACCAGGTCTAAACTAGATTTAAACCAGGTCTAAAACCAGGACTAAACCGGGACTGAACCAGGACTAAACCAGGACTAAAACCAGGTCTAAACTAGACTAAACTAGATTTAAAAACTAAACCAGGACTAAACTGGGACTAAAACAGGACTAAAACCAGGACTAAATCAGGACTAGAACAGGACTAAACAGGATTTAACTGGACTAAATCCTGCTGTGTGGACGTGTTTCTTCTTCTTCTATCAATAATATTTTTAATTTGGTTCAGTAAAGTCTGGACTTTTTATTTTCTTTTATCAGACAAAACTTCTTATGTTACGAAGTCCGAGTCTTTGCTTCTCTACAGCAAATCAAATAATCCAAAGTATTCAGATTACATTACTCACTTTAAGTAATTTAATGGATTACGTTACAAACTACATTTTGGTGTGTGTAATCTGTAATCTGTAGGGGATTACATTTTAAAAGTCACCTTCCCAACACTGAAGATCAAACACGAGTCATTAAACTGTTGCATTTTCAGACCAGGTTATTCTAATAATTCTCATCTAAATCTTATGACTAGAAACAAAAACTTGTGTTTAATTTTTTGCAAAACAAAACGGTGATATTTCTGGAATAAATCTAAAATCAACTCAGTTACCTTAAACCAGGAGAGTCAAGCTCATTTTGTTCTGGAGGTCGTGTCCAACCGACTTTGATCCAAAGTGTCCGGATCAGAAAACTCATGTCATATAAACCCCAAAAATAACAAGAAGTTCAAATATTTGTGCAGAGAAACACAAATCTATTACAGAAATCTTTTTGAATTGATAAACTCTTTCTTTTACAAAATATTATAATATTATGAACAACCTGAAACTTTAAGAAAAATACAATTTCAACACAAAGTTTGAACATGAACTTGTCTGTAAACAGGAATAAGTCCATTTTTGTTGTAAAATCCTGCACTCGGCTCCACTTTTCTCATGTTGGACATTTTTCTGATGAGGGTGTCACGGTCAACAGTCAAAACGATCGTCCTTTAAGAGCGTTTGGAAAGAGACAAGTCTTCATTTGTGCTGCTCTGGTGGGAGGGGCCACGTACAGAGACGCTGGAGACGCTGCTGTGATAAACACCACACAAAATTAACACCATTTTAATAGAAAATATCATTCAAATATTTTAGTAGAAAATCAGCCGAGGGCCAGATTAAAGGTCTTGGAGGGCCGGATCTGGCCCCCGGGCCGCATGTTTGACACCTGTGCCTTAAAGTTTAAAATAACAGTGATGAGATTTGCATTATTAAATATTATCATCACTGGACATGAATATTTATTGATCTGACGCGTGTGTGGACGGAGCCTCAGTCCAGTAGACGTCGGCCGTGATGATCCAAATGATTCTAGTGAAGCTGTGTGGTGTTTAAAAACAAAGCAGAGCACTTCCTGTATCACCACATGACATCATAAGTTGGTAAAGACTGTTTTCTGTTTGAGAGAAGAGCTCAGTCTAAACTAGTGACACCAGCAATGAAAACTTCTACTATTTGAATCAATAAACTGCACAGACATAAACACAAAACTCTTTTATTTTCAATAAGTTGTGACAGAAATGATTCTTCCTGGAGCTGGTGGAGGAGAACACGCAAACTCCACACAACAGAACATCTCCAGACCTGGTTTAGTTCCACGTTAGTCCAGTTTGACCAAGTCCAGGACCTGGTTTCTTCCGTATTTTCTAATGAATTCGTCGAGTCTGAGTCAGAACTCGAGTCAAATCCAACATCTGTGGTTTAAATGATTCCACTTCTGGTGCTTGTAGTTTCAGTTCCTTTTACGTCTTCAGACCAAACTCCAAATATGGCTCGTGTTTTTGCATGTTCTTTATTTTGGGCCTCGTTCGTCTTAAAAACAAAACAAGAAGACGGACGAGTTCCAGTTAAAATAGAAGCATCAGCTGATCACACTCTTTGTATTTGTGTCGAGAAGCGTCCAGTCATTTCAACTTTTAGTCCGTTTAATCAAGATTCAAAATGATTCAAGTCTGAGTCAAGTCCGAGTCAAAGTCCACACCTCTTCTGCGAAACGAAATGAGTCTTTAAAGAAACCGGGTTAAGCAAAACTGACTCCTGAGACGTTTAAATCCTAATGTTCTAATGTCGAGAAAAACAGACCTGGACTTGGGTTTTGATTTGTTCAAACATTAAAAGCAGAAATGGAAAACGAGAACTGAGAAATAAAACCAGGATTAAAACAGGATTTAACCAGGACTAAACCAAAACTAAAATCAGGTCTAGACCAGGTCTAAACTAGGACTAAAACCAGGATTGAACAAGAACTAAAACCAGGACTAAAATCAGGTCTAAATCAGACCTGAACCAGATGTAAACCAGGACTGAACCAGGACTAAAATCAGGACTAAAACTAAGTCTAAACCAGAACTAAAACAGGATTTAACCAAGACCAAACCAGAACTGAACCGAGGAATAAACCAGGTCTAAACCAGGACTGAACTGAGGACTAAACCAGAACTGAACCAGAACTAGTCTTGGACTAGGACTTGGAATCTAGGGAAAGAGAACTCAGAGCCTGTGTCCAGGTTTTCACAAAGCACAATCCTGGTTCAGTCCTGATTTAGTCCTCAGTTTAGTCCCGGTTTAGTCTTGGTTTAGACCTGGTTTAGTTCTGGTTTAGTCCTGGTTCAGTCCTGGTTTAGTTCTGGTCATTACAGTTTTAAAGTAACTTGCACCAGAAAAGTCAAACAATCCCCCACAACAAACCAAGACCTGCCCCCGACCACACCAACTGCCCCAACACTGCCACAGCTGCCCCAACCCACCGCAGCTGCCCCCAACGCCACCACAGCTGCCCCCAACAACTGCCACAGCTGCCCCAACGCACGCCGCAGCTGCCCCCAACGCCTGCAGCTGCCCCAACGCCGCCACAGCTGCCTGCCCCGCACGCCACAGCTGCCCCAACGCCACACAGCTGCCCAACGCCACCCACAGCTGCCCCAACGCCACCACAGCTGCCCCAACGCCACCACAGCTGCCCCCAACGCCACCCAGCTGCCCCAACGCCGCCGCAGCTGCCCCAACGCCACCACAGCTGCCCCCAACGCCGCCGCAGCTGCCCCCAACCCGCCACAGCTGCCCCCAACGCCACCACAGCTGCCCCAACGCTACCACAGCTGCCCCCAACGCCGCCACAGATGCCCCAGGCCACGCTCACCACCAGAACCTGCCCCCGTGTGAAAAGTGTGAAAATAATTAAACCACCAAAATCTAACGACAAAACGACGAATTCAAGATCAGTGAAGAATCAGTTGGCGTCAGACGTCGTCCTGATTCTCTCGTTTTCCTGCCGACTCCTGCTTTTTTTTCCTGTTTGAAATTTTCCACTTCGGCGCTTTTCTTTTTAAACACGTATCGCCACGGCAACCTGATTGACTCCAGACGCTGGTTCCTCGAACAGGAACGTGCGGCGGGATCAGGCTCCGGATCAAGGGCCCAATTACGTAACAGAGAAGCCCCCGTTACCCCAGAGCTGCGCCAGATGTGGAGCCATGAAGGGCCTTTCTGTGTGCCCCCCGTCGCCCCCTGTCGCCCCCCTGTCGCCCCCCCGCCGTCGCCCCCGTCGCCCCCCGTCGCCCCCCGCCGTCGCCCGCCTCACCTGCACATCTGGGCTCTCAGACGGGACAGACACGGGAAAAGGAAGTGCAGCATTTAAAGTTAAACTCAGACATAATTTAGGACAGATTCCCCGACGTTCTGCTCCACCCGGAGACTCCGACCTGAGGAAGAAGAAGAAGATCTCAGGAAATCAGAGGACGAGCAGGTTTTCAAAATAAAAAACTGGGACATTTCTCGGTTGGGTTTGTTGGTAAAAATAAAACTGTGAGACGAGTGCGTAATGAGGGAAAATTTCAAAAACCGTGGGCACTTTCATGAGTCAGTTTGGTCACATTTTCTTTGTGTTTTGGTCATTTTTAAGCAGATTTTCTGTATTTTACCAAAACAAATGTCAATGTCTCTTTTGCCTCTGTTTCTGTTTCTGTTTCTGTCCACAACTGTCAAGAAAGACAAAATAGAACAATGACTAGTAGTGTTGTAGTCAAGAGCGAACTAATCGAGACCAAGACCAGTCCAAGACCACAGGGTCCAGAGACCAGGACAAGACCAAGACCTCTGAGGGTCGAGACAGAGACAAGACCGAGACCACGGCCCATTGAGACATTTATTTGTATTTTATTGTTATTTTGGCACATTTATATCAATGTTTTTATGAGTCTATCTCCATTTTTATCTGATTAATGTTCAATTAAGCTTAAAATAAACCAAACAAACTGTACAAACACTGTGCCCCCTTTTTTTGGACCCTCACCCACAGTTTGAGAAGCTCTATTTTAGGAAACCTTTTGCTGGAGCTTTACACAAAAAAGTGAAGAAAGTGAAGACCTGTTTTCCTAACTGGAGTTACATCCTCTTACTGGTTTTGTAGGTCTGTTCTGTGCTGTGGACCTGCTCTGTGTCGACACTAAAGCATAAATTTAGATGAGTTTAGATGAGTTTTTGTGTCTTGCTCTTCTCATCTGCACTGAGGAGGAGCCTGTGTTCGCTGTACGTGAGGAGGAGAGAAAAGACATGGACAGAATGTTTTAAGAAGTTAAACCTGAGCTGTGATTCATGCTGGAACACGAGGACACACACTGTTGTGGACAAACGACACGTGCCTTCAAGACCGTGTGACAAGTGTGAGACCAAGTGTGTGTTCAAGACCGAGACAAGATGTGTGAGACCAAGCGCCTTCAAGACCCGAGAGACAAGACCAAGATCAAGAGCCTTCAAGACCGAGACAAGACCGAGTCCAAGCGGCTTCAAGACCGAGACAAGACCAAGATCAAGAGCCTTCAAGACCGAGACCAGACCAAGTCCAAGCGGCTTCAAGACCGAGACAAGAGACCAAGTCCAAGCGCCTTCAAGACCGAGACAAGACCGAGACCAAGCGCCTTCAAGACCGAGACAAGACCGAGTCCAAGCGCCTTCAAGACCGAGACAAGACCGAGACCAAAAGCTCCTTCAAGACCGAGACAAGACCGAGACCCAAGCGGCTTTAAGACCGAGACAAGACCGAGTCCAAAGCGCCTTCAAGACCGAGACAAGACCGAGTCCAAGCGCCTTCAAGACCGAGACAAGACCGAGTCCAAGCGCCTTCAAGACCGAGACAAGACCGAGACAAGCGTCTTCAAGACCGAGACAAGACCGAGACCAAGCCTTCAAGACCGAGACAAGACCGAGACCAAGCATCTTCAAGACCGAGACCAAGCATCTTCAAGACCGAGACAAGTCTGAGTCCAAGCACCTTCAAGACCGAGTCCAAACGCCTTCAAGACCGAGACAAGATCGAGACCAAGCGTCTTCAAGACCGAGACAAGACCGAGACCAAACACCTTCAAGACCGAGACAAGTCTGAGTCCAAGCACCTTCAAGACCGAGTCCAAGGGCCTTCAAAACCGAGACAAGACCGAGTCCAAATGTGCTCGAGTCCAAGACGAGACCAAGACCAAAATTGTAAAAAAAAAACGGTCTCGAGGCCGGTTTGGTGATTTATGAAGAAAACAACATTTACACAGAAAAACATTAACCGAAAGTTCCACAAACCTACAGCGAGACACTCACACCGTCCAATCAGATCAGGAGGAAACTCACACCGTCCAATCAGATCAGGAGGAAAATCAGATCAGGAGGAAACTCACACCGTCCAATCAGATCAGGAGGAAACTCACACCGTCCAATCAGATCAGGAGGAAACTCACACCGTCCAATCAGATCAGAGGAAACATCAGGAGGGTCTGAGTGTCTCTGAACATCTGGACCAGGACCAGGAGCAGATGGTCAAAGACAAATGGACACGATTTACATTAAAGAACCACTGAACCGTCGACGCTCCACTGTTCACAGAAACACACACACACACTGAGGAGAGGAGCGTGAAGTGTCTTGCCCAAGGACACAACAACAACAGCAGCAGCAGTGTTCATGAGCAGGAGCTGGAATCAGACTCCGACCCGAGACGCTCAAACTGTGAAGAGAGAAACAAACCAGAAAACTACAAACGCTCCACCACTCCTCCCTCCTCTCTCTCTCTCTCTCTCCCTCTCTCTCTCTCTCTTTTCTCTCTCTGTCTTTTCTCTCTCTGTCTTTTCTCTCTCTGTCTTTTCTTCTCTTTCTTTTCTTCTCTTTCTTTTCTTCCTTCGAGACGTGAAAACTTCCTCGTCGTCCAGGAAAACACACAGACTCTAATCCTCTCACTAATCACACACAGAGAAGAGAGAGAGAAAGAGAAAGAGAGAGAAAGGAGGAGAGAAAGAAAGAAAGAAAGAAAGAAAGAGAGGAGGAGCAAGTGAAAGAAAGAGGGTGAAAGAAAGTAAGAGAGAGACTGAAGATAGAGAGAAAGAGAGAGAGAGAGGAGACAGAGAGAGAGAGAGAGAAAGAGAGAGAAAGAGAGAAGAGAGGAGGAGCAAGTGAAAGAGAGAGGCTGAGAGCAGGGAAGACGGAGAGACAGAGAGAGAGAAAGATATAGACAAGAGAGAGAGAGAGATAGTGAAGGAGGGGAGGAAAGAAAGGGTGAAAGAAAGTAAGAGAGAGAAAGAAAGAGACTGAAGACATAGAGAAAGAGAGAGAGAGACAAAAGACAGAGGGAAAGACAGAGAGAAAGAGAGAGAGACAGGAGACATAGAGAAAGAGACAGAAAACAGAGAGAAGAAAGAAGAGAGAGACAGGAGACAGAGAGACAAGAAAGAAAGAGAGATAGAGAAAGGAAGGCAGAAAGAAAGAAAGAAGGAGCAAGTAAAAGAGAGGGTGAGAGCAAACAAGAGGGAGAAAGAGAGAAAGAGACAAGAGAGAGAGGGGGGGAAGGAAGAGAGAGAGAAAGAGACAAGAGAGAGAAAGAGAGAGAGGAGAGCAAACAAGAGGGAGAAAGAGAGAAAGAGAGAAAGAGACAAGAGAGAGAAAGAGAGAGGGGGAGAGCAAACAAGAGGGAGAAATACAGAGAAAGAGACAGAGAGAGAAAGAGAGAGAGGAGGGGATGCAGAAAGAAAGAAAGAAAGAAAGAAAGAAAGGGACCAAATGAAAAAGAGAGGGTGAAAGCAAGCAAGAGGGAGAGATAGAGAGAAGGAGAGAGACAAGAGAGAGAGAGAAAGAAAGAAAGAAAGAGAGGAAGGGAAGGCGGAAAGAAAGAAGCAAATGAACAAGATGGAGGGGGGGGTTCAGTAGGGAAAAAAGAAAGGAAGAGCAAGTGAAAACAAGAGAGTGAGAGCAAGAAAAATGAGAGAGAGAGAGAGAGAGAGAGAGAGAGAGAGAGAGAGAGAGAGGGGGGAGGAGGACAGGTCGAGCACTGATCCATTACCTGTTCTTTATTCTCTCCATCCCGGGGGCTTTTTCAGGAGGTAAATATGAACCATATGAGAGAGAGAGAGAGAGAGAGAGAGAGAGAGAGAGAGAGAGAGATCACCTGACCCCCTCTTCTATCATCCATCCATCTCTCCTCCTTTCTCTCCCTCCTCTCTCTCTTTCTCTCTCTCTTCTTCTTCGGTTTCTTCTACCTATTCTTCCTCTCTTCTCTCTCTCTCTCTTCCTATCCTCTTCTCCCTTCTTTTTCTCCTTTCTCTCTCTACCTCTTTCTCTCCCTCCTCGTTCTCCTCTCTCTTCTCTTTCTCTCTCTCTCCCTTGTTTCTCTCCTCCTCTCCCTTCTTTTTCTTTCTCCTCTCCCCCTCCTCTTTCCTCCCTCCTCTCTGTCTCTCTCTCTTTCTCCTCTCCCTTCTCTCTCTCCTCTCTTTTACTTCTCTCCTCCCTCGTTCCCTCGTTCTTTCTCTTGTTAAACTCTTACGTAACTTCGTCTGCAGTTTTTTTTTTTTTTTCTTTGAGCTGCAGTTTTTCGCTCGAGGCCAAAAGTGACACAGGATCAGAGCGTCGGAGGAAGAGGAGGAGGAGGAGGAGGAGGAGGGAAACGCTGTGTCGCCACGGTAACGACTCAACAATCCGACACGGACGTACATGCGGAACACCCCCAGAGCAGTAACAGCAGCAACTGGAAACTGGACGCAAAAAAAATAAAAAAAATAAAAAAAATCTAAATCTTTCTGCTGCTCGATCACCGGGGAAACTTTGGTAAATCGATTCTAACTTCTTCTTTTAAACATTTATTGCCTAAATTTAAGATTTTCTGACGAGTTCAATCGTGGAAGAAAAATATGTGACAATTTTTAAGATGAAACAACCAATTCAAAACAAGTAACACTGCAAAAAGTTTTATCATAATTTGAGTAAACTTCAGTCGACAAATAAAATGATCTGCAGATGGAACAAGACTTTTTGTACTTAAAAATATAAATGTGTCCTGGTCCAGCAGAAATAAACAACAAGGCCAAAAACTTCAAGTTAATTCATCTGATATAAAACAGTATTGAACAGATACATATGTACTCGAGTTTATCAAACTGTTCACCTTTTTTCTGTTCCATTTTTGGTTCTAAAGTTCCATCTGTTTTAAACAGACCATGAATGAAACATGGAACAAAAATTATTTCCCAAATTTCAAAGACCTGAAAATCATGTAAATAAATGTTTGTATTTCATCATATCTTGTGTTATTCCATCTTTGAACTGTTGATGAAGGGACAGGATTTTTTAAAAATAAATGTATTTAAAATGATAAAAATGTTCTTGGAAGGACTGACATATTTTATAGAAATAGTTTCTTTTCATTTTGAAGTAATATTAAAGTATTCAGAAGAAAAAAGCGACAAATGATGTAAAATCCTGCACCTTCTACTTGGGGTTACAAAAATATCGGAATATCGATATGTCGTATCGTTTAATGTGATGATACAGTATCGATATCGTGGGCTGCTGTATCGATATATCAGCAACAGTATTTTAACGTGTGTTTTACTAAACTATTTTGTTACAGCTACAGTTTTGTTGCTTGTGGAGTGAAAAGAAACTCATTTATGCGACACATTTGACATTTTCACTGTTTTGATGATTAAAATGTTTGTGTTTCATATGAACTTGACTTAACAAAGACTTTTAGTATCACAGCCACGATTTAGCCTTTACTTTTTATTGAACCGTATCGAATCGATTTGAAATATATCATATCGAATCAAAAGTGCACTGTATCGAGATATGTATCGTATCGGCAACTTCTTCATGATACCAGCCCTACTTCTACTGTTTGTACAATTTTCCCTCCGTTACTTTTCCCTCCGTTACCATGAACTTTCTTAATAAAAAATCTCATGAGTCAAAAAGTCAGAGGTTTTTCAACCTAATCTTGTACCATATGGTAGAAAACTATATGAAGCAAATATTCAAACCAGTTTGTTAAGGATATGGAAGTGAGAACCAAGAGTTATCACTGTTTGGATTTATTGACCAAAAAGTGCTGCATATTTCATTCCCTCCGTTACCAACATGAGTTTTTACATTTTTTGTCTTGAACTTGAAAGAATCTCACAGGTTTAACTTGACCCTGTTGGAGTGTAACTCTTTCCTACATTCTGATACTTTACTTATTTCAATAGTTCCTCTAGTTTCTGAATAAGAGACATTTGAATGTCAAAAATCTGACCCTGTTTCCTCCGTTAACACTTGACTGGACCCTGCTGCACTAAAAGAGAACAAAAAAAAAAAAGAAAAGAGAAACAAAATGGAATGTTGCTTGAATAAAGAAACGCACTTATTCCACTGGTCGATAATTTTACTTGTCAAGTTGAATCGACTCAAATAAAATAAAATGTTCATAATTTAAGTCACTTTCACTTGTCGAGATCTTGTTTTTTCAAGTGAGTTTCAATAATAAATCTGAAAACGAGATAAATAACCTGATAGAAGCTTTAAAATCTTGGCCCGATCAGAGAAATGTGCAGTGAAAAGTCTGACGTGCGGATCATTTTTCCTTGGAAGTGTGTCTGACGGAATGACGTGGATCCAAGAGTTTAGAACCAGGATTTTTCCGACTCTTTTCTTCTGGTTGATGGAGCTGGACGGAGTTTTGGAGTTTTGGAGATTTGGATTCGGTCGAGGAGTTTGGTCACAGTTGATTCTCTCCGGATGAAGAAGCTCCGGACTCAGATCCAGGACTGGACACGGCGTTTTTCCACAAGTTTGGAGCTGGGAATAATCGTGTGTGAAGGAACAGAGCAGATCATCCTGATTTTTTCCATTTTCACAAATTAAAAAATAGGTTTTGCTTTTCAGAATTTCAATATTTAAAAAAAAAAAAAAATTAAATGAAGATCAAAAAATGCACCAGACCAGGACTAAACCAGAACTAAACCAGGACTAACCAGAGCTAATCCAGGACTAAACCAGGACTAATCCGGGACTAATCTTGGCCTAAACCAGAACTGAACGAGAACTGAACCAGGACTAACCCAGCACATCAGATACTGACCGAACAGACCAGAAACACAAAGAGCTGCAATAAAACAAGACTAAACCTGGTCCAACCAAGTCCAAAGTAAGGCCTAACCCAGAACTAAACCCGGACTAAACCAGGACTAAACCAGGACTAAACCAGGATTAAATCAGGACTGAACTAGGAACAGGTTTACTCTAAAACACCTCTGATCCTGACAACTGCAAAGTAGGAAAAAAGAACTGCACCAACCTGGAACTAAACCAAGTCTAATCCAGAACTAAACCAGGATCAATCTTAGTCCTAAACCAGGATTGGAACAGGACTAACCCAAAACTAACCCAGAACTAAACAAGACCTAAACCAGCACTAACCCAGGCCTGAAACCAGGACTAAACCAGAATCAACCCAGGAATAAACTATGATTAAACCAGAACTAAACCAGGACTAACCCAGAACTAAACCAGGACTAACCCAGAACTAAACCAGTACTAACCAAGAACTAAACCAGGACTAACCCAGAACTAAACCAGGACTAACCCAGATTAAACCAGGAGTGAACCAAAACCAACCTAAAACTAAACAAGACCAAAGCCACCACTGACCTTGGCCGAAACCAGGACTGAACTAGGACTAAACCGGAACTAAACTGGGACTAAACTGGGACTAAACCGGGACTAAACCAGGCGACTGTTTTTTCTGCTTTTCACACATAAA
>NW_026570971.1:1867276-1877276 GCF_026225935.1 Boleophthalmus pectinirostris | reverse complement strand
GAATCTGACCAGGATTACAAAACCCGACCTGAACCTGACCTGAACCTGACCTGAACCTGACCAGGATCAAAAAACTCCACCTGAACCCGACCGGGACCCGACCAGGACCTGACCGGGATCACAAAACCTGACCTGAACCTGACCTGAACCTGACCAGGATTACAAAACCCGACCTGAACCCGACCTGAACCTGACCAGGATTACAAAACCCGACCTGAACCTGACCGAGACCTGACCAGGATTACAAAACTCGACCTGAACCCTGACCTGAACCTGACCAGGATTACAAAACCCAACCTGAACCCGACCGGGACCTGACCAGGATTACAAAACTCGACCTGAACCCGACCTGAACCTGACCAGGATTACAAAACCCAACCTGAACCAGGACTAAAACAGGACTAAAACAGGACTGAACCAGGACTGAACCAGGTCAGAACCAGGTTTCAGTTCCAGTCTGGTCCTGGTCACACTCCTGGTCTCAGTCCTAGTCTCAGTCTCGATCTGGTCCCGGTCTCAGTTTCGGTCTGGTCTCAGTCCCGGTCTCAGTCCCAGTCTGCTCCTAGTCTCAGTCCTGGTCTCAGTCTCATTCCTGGTCTGGTCCTGGTCTCAATCTCAGTCCTGGTTTGCTCCCGGACTGGTCCTGACACTCAGTCCTGGTTCAGTCCTGGATTAGTCCTGGTTTAGTCCTGGATTAGTCCTGGTTTAGTACTGGATTAGTCTGGATTAGTCCTGGTTTAGTCTGGTTAGTCCTGGATTAGTCTGGATTAGTCTGGTTTAGTCCTGGTTTAGTCCTGGTTCAGTCCTGGATTAGTCCTGGATAGTCTGTTTAGTCCTGTTTAGTCCTGGTTCAGTCCTGGATTAGTCCTGGTTTAGTCCTGGATTAGTCCTGGTTTAGTCCTGGTTAGTCCTGGTTCAGTCCTGGTTCAGTCCTGGTTTAGGAGTCCTGGTTAGTCCTGGTTTAGTCCTGGTTAGTCCTGGTTTAGTCCTGGTTTAGTCCTGGTTCAGTCTGGTTTAGTCTGGTAGTCCTGGTTAGTCCTGTTTAGTCCTGGATTATCCTGGATTAGTCCTGGTTTAGTCCTGGTTTAGTCCTGGTTAGTCCTGGTTTAGTCCTGGAGTCCTGGTTCAGTCCTGGTTTTAGTCCTGGTTTAGTCCTGGTTTAGTCCTGGTTTAGTCCTGGTTAGTCCTGGTTAGTCCTGGTTTAGTCCTGGTTTAGTCCTGGTTTAGTCCTGGTTAGTCCTGGTTTAGTCCTCCTAGTTTAGTCCTGGTTTAGTCCTGGTTTAGTCCTGGTTCAGTCCTGGATTAGTCCTGGATTAGTCCTGGTTTAGTCCTTTCAGTGGTTAGTCCTGGTTTAGTCCATTGTCATTTTTTTCCATTTTTCATTTAATCACAAAATCAAAAACTGAAAAAACTTTTTTTTTTTTTTTTTTTTTTTTCAGTTTGGTTTTGGAGAGAAATAACGAAGCAAATAGCTGTTTTTTTTTTTTTTTTCTTATTTTTGCTTTTATTTTGAAAAACTAATAAACTAATGACACATGGATTCACCTGGACTAGACCAGAACTAAACCAGGACCAAACCAGAACATTTATGGAGAAATGTAGATCTTAAACTTCTCCTAAAATCAGTAAAAAGTTGAATTTTTTGAGTCTTTTTTCACTGATAAACACAAAATCGTTCTGTTGTGTTATGTAGGTCAGGTTCTGTGTTGTATTTTTAGCGCTGGCCTGAACACAAAAGAACCTGGTTTGTGTTTGGGCGTGTCGCGGCCCGGACCTGATCCGATCCGGTTACAGTCCTCCGCGGGTTGCCAGGTCTGGGTCCGACTTTCAGCCCGAAGGGAACGAGACCGAAACACGACACTGAGGTTTTTATGCGACGCTGAAGAGAGAAAGAAAAAAGAGACGAAGAGGAACCTGTAATTACCGAGTGACACCGACTCGACGATAAATCACAATCACATTTCTGACATTTTCTCTCGATGATGCGGCAGAAGATTAAAGCAACACTGTGGAATGTTTTCTTCTCGCTCACATATTTCACCTTGAACCCAGTGACTGACATTTACGTGATTGTTGTTTGTTTTTTCTGGTAGGACATAGCTGCATAATTGACTGAATATTAAATGAGTCATAAATATAAACTGATGACACGTTTGTTCTGCAGGAAACGGTGTCAAAACTAGGTCAAAACCCAGAACCGGGACTAGACCGAGACCTGGTCCTGGTTTAGTTCTGATGTCGACTTAAGTTGGTTCTGTTCTAATACAATTAACTAATTAAATACCTGACCAGGATCACAAAACCCGACCAGGAACCTGACCGGGATCACAAAACCCGACCTGAACCTGACCGGGATCACAAAACCCGACCAGGAACCTGACCGGGATCACAAAACCCGACCTGAACTGACCGGGATCACAAAACCCGACCAGGAACCTGACCGGGATCACAAAACCCGACCAGGAACCTAACCGGGATCACAAAACCCGACAGGAACCTGACCGGGATCATAAAACCCGACCTGAACCTGACCGGGATCACAAAACCCGACTGGGACCTGACCGGGATCACAAAACCCGACCAGGACCTGACCGGGATCACAAAACCCGACCAGGAACCTGACCGGGATCACAAAACCCGACCAGGAACCTGACCGGGATCATAAAACCCGACTGGGACCTGACCGGGATCAAAAAACCCGACCGGGAACCTGACCGGGATCATAAAACCCGACCAGGAACCTGACCGGGATCACAAACCCGACCAGGACCTGACCGGGATCACAAAACCTGAACAGAACCTGACCGGGATCACAAAACCCGACCGGAACCTGGACCAAAACCGACCAGGACCTGACCGGGATCACAAAACCCGACCAACTGACCGATCACAAAACACTGGGACCTGACCGGGATCAAAAAACCCGAACCGGGACTACCGGGATAAAACCCGACCAGGAACCTGACCGGGATCACAAAACCCGACCGGACCTGACCGGGATCATAAAACCCGACCAGGGACCTGACCGGGATCATAAAACCCAACCAGAACCTGACCGGGATCATAAAACCCGACCAGGACCTGACCGGGATCAAAAATCTTCTGGTGAAGCGTCCGTCAAACGCTTTTCTTTGTCTGGAATGTTTAATAAATAATTTCATTCTGACTAAAAATGTTTTCCTCTTTAAAAAGTGACTTTTACTTCAGTGTTTGTTTGTTTCTCGTAGGACTGAGCTGCATCATTAAGTCGGTCATAAACGACACAGTAAATGAGTCATAAATATAAACTGATGACACGTTTGTTCTGGAGGAAACGGCGTCAAATCCAGGTCAAAACCAAAAACCGGGACTAGACCGAGACCTGGTCCTGGTTTAGTTCTGATATTGACTTAAGTTGGTTCTGTTCTGATACAATTAACTAATTAATTACCATACGATACCGACTTTATTTATAAATCACTTTAAAGTAGTGCTGTCGAGCAATAATAAAAGGAGAGATTAATGAATTATGATCTGTAATTAATTAATCTAATTCATCTCTTTTTAATCTCACCTATAAATTGCTGAGAAAAGCTTCAACTTGAGGTATTTTCATTTAAATTCATTATTACATTATTGTGGCAGATCAAAAGACTCATATAAAACAAAAAAGTGACTTTATAAATTCATTTATTGTTTAACAAACTTGAACAGATGCAGACATTTACACTTTAAACTTTAACTGTGTGTGGACGATGCGGGAGCGGGCAACACTTTATAAGAACTACACCTTATTTAGCCTTAATAAAGCATGAACAAAGACTTAATTAATAATGATTCACGCTTAGTAACTACTTAATTACTACATGAATTAGCACTTAACTTGCACTTAATTCACCTGTGCTGTAAATAGTTACTCAATACTTCTTAATTACTCATGAATTAACCATTTGCATGTTTACAAATGTATATTTAAGTACAGATTTGAGAGTTTATTAATGATTAATAAGCCATGAGAGAATGATTTATTAATAATGTAATACAATGATCATTCAGGCAGCGTTTATCTGTTAGTTAAATCTTTCTGAGAGTTTTTCTAAAGTGAAGATGAATTATACTTTATTAAGCATTTGTTAAGGTTGGTCAAATTCCAGAGAAACAATAATGGATGATTAGTAAATCATTCTCTCATGGCTTAATAATCATTAATAAACGCTCAAATTTGTACTTAAATATACATTTACAAATGCAAACACAAATGGTTAATTAATGAGTAATTAAGTAAGAAATACTTATGAGTAACTATTTACAGCACAGGTGAATTAAGTGCAAGTTAAGTGCTAATTCATGTAGTAATTAAGTAGTTACTAAGCATGAATCATTATTAATTAAGTCTTTGTTCATGCTTTATTAAAGCTAAATAAGGTGTAGTTATTATAAAATGTTACCAAATATACACATGATTAATGTTTGTTTATCATTCATCATTTGTGCTGAATATTTTATTTGGCATTAATAAAAACATTTTAAACAGACTAAACTTGCAGATGTGGTTTAACCTTGCACATATTTTAGACATTTCCTTTCTGTTTCTCCATGTTTGATGGAGCTTAAGAAAGTGAACGTTCCTATTAGGGATGGACAT
Source organism: Boleophthalmus pectinirostris (assembly GCF_026225935.1). NCBI lineage: Eukaryota > Metazoa > Chordata > Actinopteri > Gobiiformes > Gobiidae > Boleophthalmus > Boleophthalmus pectinirostris. The sequence goes on along the minus strand of NW_026570971.1, from coordinate 1,872,652 downwards.
TCAATGAAGTTTTATTAATCGATCGTCTGGAGAATTAATGATTTTCGATTAATCAGTAACATTTTTATATTCAAATTATCATTGTTATTATTACAGTTACTAATCTGCATAAATAAATTCAACTTTACAACATATATACATTACACATCAGCTGTTTTTCATTATAATGTGTTTAATTCAGATTTGTTCAAATCTCACAGAAACAAAACTTAAAACCACATCACTAATTTACATAAACTAAGCTAAGAACGGGAATGAAAATTATAATTCTTTGCGGGAGATTTTATAAACAGATTTTATAATAAGGCAACTCGCGTACAGAAACAGTAAAGTTAAAGAGATTAAAAATGAGATTAAATTAAAAAAAATAACACGCTAAATATGACTGTAATTAATTAATCGCAATTAACGCGATAATTTGACACTTTACCTACTTTTAACACTTTACAGTTGGCCAAAGTGCTGCACACAAACACAATACAACTACTGAAAAACTAAAAAACATCGAAAACAGTCAAATACTCAACAACAAATATACATGTCACTTGTTAAAGGTCAGTGAAAAAAGGTGCGTTTTAGGGTGATTTAAAGGTTGTATAGAGGATTTTCCAAGGAACGAGAAATCCAGCGACTGTTTGTCCTTTTTCAAATGTTGCTCCTGTGTGAAACCACCTCCCCTCCCCCACAGCTCCTACGTAGAAACACCTCCTCCCTCCTCCTCCTTACGCCACAAACAGGTTTGTTTACAGCCGGTGAACTGCACATGACTTGTAAACAACTAACTACAGTGTTGGTTAGACAAGACGGAGAAGTGAGGAGCGGGGGAGGGGGGGCGCGGACATTTCATGCACGGACGAGAAGTGAGGAGCAGGAAAGGGGTGCAGAGAAGGTTGCGCGGAGATTCAGTGCGAATGAACTAACTACAACACGCAGCAGCAAGTGGACTCTTTCTTTGCCTTGAAAATTACGTTTTCAGACATAGGATATCACATTCGTGTCCTGAAAAACGTTTGTTAGCTCTTGGAAATAAAGTACGTTTTCATAATAAGCAGAAGTTTCCTGTCCAGGAGTAATTTGTGGACCAGTGGTTCAGTCTTTAGACCCTTCGTCTGCTTCAGTCGCACCATCGCTGGAATGAATCTCCAAGAATCACCTTAGTTTGGCTTCACTGCTTTTCCCCTTGTCTTCTTCTTTCACCTCAAAAACGGACTTTGTTTTGGGCCGAACTGCTCCTGGATTCTTGTCGCCATCGCAACAAACTTTGTGTGAACTGTGAGGAAGATATAGGTCAAAAAAGCCGCTAAGAACTGTTGCGTTGGTGGAGTAAACAGCGTCTGTGCGTCTTGCGTCTGTGGACTGTGTGACAGTCGTACGTAAACCACGTACCGGCGGCGCAGGCAAGTCAGTTACACTAGAAACGTAGGGAGTTTGATTGACAGCCTGTCAGCTCACAGATAACGAGGCAGTGTCGTTATCTATTGGAAAATGTTTAGCCCCACCATGTCCAGAGTTGATGAATTTTTATTATTTTTTTTGGTCATCATAATTACAAGGCGACTGCATCTATAATCTATCACTGACAATTTGAAACAAAACATCCTCCATACAACCTTTAAAAACAGGTACAGACACGGCCTCGAATCTCTAACGGCGACTGGTTCCAGAAAAAAACTGAAAACACACGGTCCCCACGAATCTTGCGTTGAGTTTGTGGGACGGCGAGCTGGAGCTGGTCTGACCTGAGAGTGCGACAGGGAGCGTCACGGTGGATCAGGTCAGCGAGGTAGGAGGGCGCTGGGCCGTGCAAACACTTAAAAGTGAATAAAAGAATTTTAAAATCGACTCTAAAAGACACTGGGAGCCGATGGAGAGAAGCTAAAACATGTGAGACGCTCTCGTGTTTCCAGGTTCCAGTTAAAAGTTGAGCCGCTTATTATTATTATTATTATTTATTTTATTAATTTTTTTATTTTTTTATTTAACATTTTGTTGAAAGGTCCAATAAAGAGTTAAATATAAAAGAATCTGAATTTTCTGTCTATTATTTGATGTGTCAGGTTTTATAGGTTATATAGGTTTTATATCAGTTATAAACTTTTCTTAAGGTCAAATTTTTAAAGTGTTTTATTGTCTGCAGTGTTGGGAAAGTTACTTTTAAAATGTAATCCCCTACAGATTACAGATTACACACCCCAAAATGTAGTTTGTAACAGAATCCATTAAATTACTTAAAGTGAGTAATGTAATCTGAATACTTTGGATTACTTGATTTGCTGTAGAGAAACAAAGACGAGGAAATCTTCACATAAGAAGTTTTGTCTGATAAAAGAAAATAAAAAGTCCAGACTTTATTATTGATAGATGTTTTTTGTCCTGTTAAATCCTGTTTTAGTCCTGGTTTAGACCTGGTTTTAGACCTGGTTTAGACTTCGGTTCAGTCCTGGTTCAATCCTGATTTAGTCCTGGTTTAGTTTTGAGCAATGAGTGAAATTACCCAAAAAAAAAAAAAAAAAGTTGTGTAAATCTTTGATAAACTCGTCGTGTTGAGTCATGAAGTTGCGAAAAAAAAGTGAAAAAGAAGTGAAAAAAAAACCTCTGACCCACTGCGAACTGTTTTAAATTCACCACTTCTGTTTTTTTTACGTTTTTAAGACTGAAAAAATGAGCTCGAGCGCCTTTAAACACGACCCCGGGTCGTCTGTTTTTATTGGCCTCTTCCATTTTTCAATTAGCAAAAGTTTGTTCTTTCAGTGAAATAAAAACAAAAACACTGATTTGAATCAAGTTTTACACCAAATTCCAGAGTAAATAGTTCCACACGTGTTTTATTTTTAGAATCCAACGTGGAGTCCGCGGCAGGAATGTGCTGATTGGTTCCAGGTGGAGTTCAGACGGAGACTCGGTCTGGTCTGGTCTGGTCTGGTCTGGACTCCATCCGTCACAGGGAGACGTGTGTGGACTTCAGCGGTGAGACGAGTCCTGGTTTAGACCTGGTTCAGTCCTGGTTTAGTCCTGGTTCAGTCCTGGTTTAGTCCTGGTTTTTCAAAAAAAAAGTATTTAAAATGATAAAAATGTTCTTGGAAGGACTGACATATTTTATAGAAATAGTTTCTTTCATTTTGAAGTAATATTAAAGTTTTCAGAAGAAAAAAGCCACAAATGATGTAAAATCCTGCACCTTCTCTACTTGTTTGTACAATTTTCCCTCCGTTACTTTTCCCTCCGTTACCATGAACTTTCTTAATAAAAAATCTCATGAGTCAAAAAGTCAGAGGTTTTTCAACCTAATCTTGTACCATATGGTAGAAAACTATATGAAGCAAATATTCAAACCAGTTTGTTAAGGATATGGAAGTGAGAACCAAGAGTTATCACTGTTTGGATTTATTGACCAAAAAGTGCTGCATATTTCATTCCCTCCGTTACCGACATGAGTTTTTAAATTTTTTTGTCTTGAACTTGAAAGAATCTCACAGGTTTAACTTGACCCTGTTGGAGTGTAACTCTTTCCTACATTCTGATACTTTACTTATTTCAATAGTTCCTCTAGTTTCTGAATAAGAGACATTTGAATGTCAAAAATCTGACCCTGTTTCCTCCGTTAACACTTGACTTGACCCATGTTCTTATTTACATATAAGTTCATGTGAAAACATTGTGTTGAAATGTGTGAAGAATCTCTCAGGTAAAATCCACGACGAGGAGAAAACTCACTTTGTCGATTGGATAAAAGTGAGTTTAGTTGAAGACGTTTCTCAGCTCGTCCAAGCTGCTTCTTCAGTTCTGTCAGACGCTGGTGACATTTCCTTATATCTGCAGGAGGAGCTAACTACACTGAAACTCCTCTGGAACTAACACACACTTGTTCACAGTTTGTGTTTGTTAGTTGGGGGTGTGGGGTCGAATTAACACAACTGACCCTGAATTTTTATGCTGTGGATTTTTTCTCCTAAAACCTTTTATTTCTGTGATTTCTTTTCTTGATTCACTTTTTACAACATTGAAAAACTAAAATCTCTGATCCTCCTCAAACACTTTCATTTCTGTGTCGACACAGTTTTAAATGAACAGGAAGTGCTCTGAGGTTTGTTGTGTTCTCCTGTGTGTATTTGTGTGTTTGTGTGTGTTTTGTGTGTGTGTTTGTGTGTTTTTTGTGTGTTTTGTGTGTGTATTTGTGTGTTTTTGTGTGTGTTGTGTGTGTGTTTTTGTGTGTTTTTGTGTGTTTTGTGTGTTTTTGTGTGTGTTGTGTGTGTTTTTTGTGTGTTTGTGTGTGTTTTTGTGTGTGTTTTGTGTGTGTGTGTTTTTGTGTGTTGTTGTGTGTGTGTGTTTTGTGTGTTTTTTGTGTGTGTTTGTGTGTGTGTGTTTTGTGTGTGTTTTGTGTGTGTTTTGTGTGTTTTGTGTGTGTGTGTTTTTGTGTGTGTTGTTTTGTGTGTTTGTGTGTGTGTGTGTTTTGTGTGTTTTGTGTGTTTTTGTGTGTGTTTGTGTGTGTGTTTTGTGTGTGTTTTGTGTGTGTTTGTGTGTTTTGTGTGTTTTGTGTGTTTTGTGTGTGTGTTGTGTTTTGTGTGTTTGTGTGTTTTGTGTGTGTTTGTGTGTGTTTTGTGTGTGTGTGTTTTGTGTGTGTTTTGTGTGTGTTTTTGTGTGTTTTTTGTGTGTGTTTTTGTGTGTTTTTGTGTGTGTTTTGTGTGTGTTTGTGTGTGTGTTTTGTGTGTGTGTTTTTGTGTGTGTTTGTGTGTGTTTTGTGTGTGTTGTTTTTGTGTGTTTTTGTGTGTTTTGTGTGTTTTGTGTGTGTGTGTTTTGTGTGTGTTTGTTTTGTGTGTTTTGTGTGTGTTTGTGTGTGTGTTTTTGTGTGTGTTTTGTGTGTGTGTGTTTTGTGTGTGTGTGTTTTGTGTGTGTTTTGTGTGTGTTTTGTGTGTTTTTTTGTGTTTTGTGTGTTTGTGTGTGTGTTTTGTGTGTGTTTTGTGTGTGTGTTTGTGTGTTTTTGTGTGTGTGTGTTTTGTGTGTGTTTTTTGTGTGTGTTTTTTGTGTGTGTGTTTTGTGTGTGTTTGTGTGTGTTTTTGTGTGTGTGTTTTTGTGTGTGTTTTGTGTGTGTGTGTGTGTTTGTGTGTGTGTGTGTTTTTGTGTGTGTGTTTTTGTGTGTGTGTTGTTTGTGTGTTTTTGTGTTTGTGTGTGTTTTTGTGTGTGTTTGTGTGTGTTTTGTGTGTTTTGTGTGTGTTTTTGTTTTGTGTGTTTTGTGTGTGTGTTTTGTGTGTGTTTTGTGTGTTTTGTGTGTGTTTTGTGTGTTGTGTGTGTGTGTGTTTTGTGTGTTTTGTGTGTGTGTGTTTTTGTGTGTTTTGTGTGTGTTTGTGTGTGTGTTGTTGTGTGTGTTTTTGTGTGTGT
>NW_026570971.1:1864033-1866776 GCF_026225935.1 Boleophthalmus pectinirostris | reverse complement strand
GCGGGGGGGGGTGCGCGGACATTTCATGCACGGACGAGAAGTGAGGAGCAGGAAAAGGGGTGCAGAGAAGGTTGCGCGGAGATTCAGTGCGAATGAACTAACTACAACACGCAGCAGCAAGTGGACTCTTTCTTTGCCTTGAAAATTACGTTTTCAGACATAGGATATCACATTCGTGTCCTGAAAAAACGTTTGTTAGCTCTTGGAAATAAAGTACGTTTTCATAATAAGCAGAAGTTTCCTGTCCAGGAGTAATTTGTGGACCAGTGGTTCAGTCTTTAGACCCTTCGTCTGCTTCAGTCGCACCATCGCTGGAATGAATCTCCAAGAATCACCTTAGTTTGGCTTCACTGCTTTTCCCCTTGTCTTCTTCTTTCACCTCAAAAACGGACTTTCTTTTGTGGCGAACTGCTCCTGGATTCTTGTCGCCATCGCAACAAACTTTGTGCAAACTGCGAGGAAGATATAGGTCAAAAAAGCCGCTAAGAACTGTTTGCGTTGGTGGAGTAAACAGCGTCTGTGCGTCTTGCGTCTGTGGACTGTGTGACAGTCGTACGTAAACCACGTACCGGCGGCGCAGGCAAGTCAGTTACACTAGAAACGTAGGGAGTTTGATTGACAGCCTGTCAGCTCACAGATAACGAGGCAGTGTCGTTATCTATTGGCAAATGTTTAGTCCCACCACGTCCAGAGTTGATGAATTTTTATTATTTTTTTTGGTCATCATAATTACAAGGCGACTGCATCTATAATCTATCACTGACAATTTGAAACAAAAAAAATCCTCCATACAACCTTTAAAAACAGGTACAGACACGGCCTCAAATCTCTAACGGCGACTGGTTCCAGAAAAAAACTGAAAAACACACGGTCCCCACGAATCTTGCGTTGAGTTTGTGGGACGGCGAGCTGGAGCTGGTCTGACCTGAGAGTGCGACAGGGAGCGTCACGGTGGATCAGGTCAGCGAGGTAGGAGGGCGCTGGGCCGTGCAAACACTTAAAAGTGAATAAAAGAATTTTAAAATCGACTCTAAAAGACACTGGGAGCCGATGGAGAGAAGCTAAAACATGTGAGACGCTCTCGTGTTTCCAGGTTCCAGTTAAAAGTTGAGCTGCTTATTATTATTATTATTATTTTATTTTATTAATTTTTTTATTTTTTTATTTAACATTTTGTTGAAAGGTCCAATAAAGAGTTAAATATAAAAGAATCTGAATTTTCTGTCTATTATTTGATGTGTCAGGTTTTATAGGTTTATCATAGTTTATAAACTTTTTTCTTAAGGTCAAATTTTTAAAGTGTTTTATTGTCTGCAGTGTTGGGAAAGTTACTTTTAAAATGTAATCCCCTACAGATTACAGATTACACACACCCAAAAATGTAGTTTGTAACAGAATCCATTAAATTACTTAAAGTGAGTAATGTAATCTGAATACTTTGGATTACTTGATTTGCTGTAGAGAAACAAAGACGAGGAAATCTTCACATAAGAAGTTTTGTCTGATAAAAGAAAATAAAAAGTCCAGACTTTATTATTGATAGATGTTTTTTGTCCTGTTAAATCCTGTTTTAGTCCTGGTTTAAACCTGGTTTAGACCTGGTTTTAGACCTGGTTTAGACTTCGGTTCAGTCCTGGTTCAATCCTGATTTAGTCCTGGTTTAGTTTTGAGCAATGAGTGAAATTACCCAAAAAAAAAAAAAAAAAGTTGTGTAAATCTTTGATAAACTCGTCGTGTTGAGTCATGAAGTTGCGAAAAAAAAGTGAAAAAGAAGTGAAAAAAAAACCTCTGACCCACTGCGAACTGTTTTAAATTCACCACTTCTGTTTTTTTTACGTTTTTAAGACTGAAAAAATGAGCTCGAGCGCCTTTAAACACGACCCCGGGTCGTCTGTTTTTATTGGCCTCTTCCATTTTTCAATTAGCAAAAGTTTGTTCTTTCAGTGAAATAAAAACAAAAACACTGATTTGAATCAAGTTTTACACCAAATTCCAGAGTAAATAGTTCCACACGTGTTTTATTTTTAGAATCCAACGTGGAGTCCGCGGCAGGAATGTGCTGATTGGTTCCAGGTGGAGTTCAGACGGAGACTCGGTCTGGTCTGGTCTGGTCTGGTCTGGACTCCATCCGTCACAGGGAGACGTGTGTGGACTTCAGCGGTGAGACGAGTCCTGGTTTAGACCTGGTTCAGTCCTGGTTTAGTCCTGGTTCAGTCCTGGTTTAGTCCTGGTTTTTCAAAAAAAAAGTATTTAAAATGATAAAAATGTTCTTGGAAGGACTGACATATTTTATAGAAATAGTTTCTTTCATTTTGAAGTAATATTAAAGTTTTCAGAAGAAAAAAGCCACAAATGATGTAAAATCCTGCACCTTCTACTTGTTTGTACAATTTTCCCTCCGTTACTTTTCCCTCCGTTACCATGAACTTTCTTAATAAAAAATCTCATGAGTCAAAAAGTCAGAGGTTTTTCAACCTAATCTTGTACCATATGGTAGAAAACTATATGAAGCAAATATTCAAACCAGTTTGTTAAGGATATGGAAGTGAGAACCAAGAGTTATCACTGTTTGGATTTATTGACCAAAAAAGTGCTGCATATTTCATTCCCTCCGTTACCGACATGAGTTTTTAAATTTTTTTTGTCTTGAACTTGAAAGAATCTCACAGGTTTAACTTGACCCTGTTGGAGTGTAACTCTTTCCTACATTCTGATACTTTACTTATTTCAATAGTTCCTCTAG
>NW_026570971.1:1851533-1861533 GCF_026225935.1 Boleophthalmus pectinirostris | reverse complement strand
CCTGGTTTAGTCCTAGTTTAGACCTGGTTTAGACCTGGTTTAGTCCTAGTTTAGACTTAGTTTGGTCTTTGTTTAGTCCTGGTTTAGGTCAGTGGGGAATAATAAGATCTGAGTCCTAGTTAGATCTGTTTTAGACCTAGTTTAGACCTGGTTTAGTCTTGGTTTAGCACTGATTAAGACCTGGTTTAGTTCTAGTTTAGATTTGGTTTGGGTCAGTGGGGAATAACGGGATTTAAGTCCTAGTTTAGACCTGGTTTAGTCCTGGTTTAGTCTTAGGATAGTCCTTGGTTTAGTTCTACTTTAGACCAACTTTAGTCTTGGTTTAGACCTGGTTTAGTCCAAGTTTAGACATGACTCATTTGATCTGGTTCAGTCCTGGTTTAGATCCAATCTAGTCCTACATTAGACCTGGTCTAGTCCTAGTTTAGACCTGGTTTACTCCTGATTTAGTCCTGGTTCAGTCCTGGTTCAGTCCTGGTTTAGTCCTGGTTCAGTCCTTGGTTCAGTCCTGGTTCAGTCCTGGTTTTAGTCCTGGTTTAGTCCTGGTTTAGTCCTGGTTTAGTCCTGGTTTAGTCCTGGTTTAGTCCTGGTTCAGTTCTGGTTGAGTTTTACACTTTTATTCTTTTCTCTCACTCTTTTATTTCTACGTTTTTCAGAAAAGTGACTCTGACTCTTTTTTCTCGTCACTTTTCCGCCTCGTGAACTTTTAATCTTCTGTTTTTTCTGTTTTTATCTGAAGTTTTTCTCTGAGCCTCGAGAACTTCAGAAATTTGATTAAAACTTCAAAACTGTGACAGATTTTTGTCCTGAAGCAAAAGAGAGAGAGAGAAGGTGAAAAGAGAGAAACAAGAGCAGCAGAAAAGAGAGAAAGAGAGAAAGAGAGAGAAAGAGGAGGAGGGAGGAGGGAGGAGGGAGGGAGGAGAGGGAGGGAGGAGGAGAGGAGGAGCTTTTCAAGAGCCGCCGCCGAACAATGAACTCTTTGTGTTTGACTCTGAGAGAGAAAGAGAGAAAGAGAAGAGAGGGAGACAGACAGCAAGAGAGAAAGAGAAAGACAGACAGAGAGAAGAGAAAGAGAAGAGAAGAGAGAGAATGAGGAGAGAGAGGGAAAGTGAGCAAGAGAGAGAGAAGAGAGGAGAGAGAGAGAGAGAGAGAGAAGAAAGAGGAGAGAGGAGAGGGAGAGACAGACAGTGAGAGAGAGAGAAGAGAGAGGGAGGAGAAAGAGGAGAGGAGAGAGACAGACAGGAAGTGAGAGAGAAAGAGAGAAGTGGTGTGATTGACAGACAGTTCTGATCACATTCTTCTTCTTCTGTGATTGGAACGAGTTTAGACCCGGTTTAGACCTTTTTTAGACCTTTTTTAGACCTGGTTTAGACCTGGTTTAGTCCTGGTTTAGTCCTGGTTTAGACCTGGTTTTGACCTGGTTTAGACCTTTTTTAGACCTGGTTTAGACCTGGTTTAGACCTGGTTTAGACCTGGTTTAGACCTGGTTTTAGACCTGGTTTAGACCTGGTTTTAGACCTGGTTTAGACCTGGTTTAGACCTGGTTTAGACCTGGTTTAGACCTGGTTTAGACCTGGTTTAGACCTGGTTTAGTCCTGGTTTAGACCTGGTTTTAGACCTGGTTTAGACCTGGTTTAGACCTGGTTTAGACCTGGTTTAGACCTGGTTTAGACCTGGTTTAGACCTGGTTTAGACCTGGTTTAGTTTAGTCCTGGTTTAGACCTGGTTTAGACCTCCTGGTTTTAGACCTGGTTTTAGACCTGGTTTAGACCTGGTTTTAGACCTGGTTTAGGTTTAGTCCTGGTTTAGACCTGGTTTTTAGACCTGGTTTAGTCCTGGTTTAGACCTGGTTTAGACCTGGTTTAGACCTGGTTTAGGTTTAGGTCCTGGTTTAGTCCTGGTTTAGACCTGGTTTAGACCTGTTCCTGGTTTAGACCTGGTTTAGACCTCCTGGTTTAGACCTGGTTTAGACCTGGTTTAGTCCTGGTTTAGACCTGGTTTAGACCTGGTTTAGACCTGGTTTAGACCTGGTTTAGACCTGGTTTAGTCCTGGTTTAGACCTTTTTTAGACCTGGTTTAGACCTGGTTTAGACCTGGTTTAGACCTGGTTTAGACCTCCTGGTTTAGACCTGGTTTAGACCTGGTTTAGTCCTGGTTTAGATAGGGTTTAGACCTGGTTTAGACCTGGTTTAGACCTGGTTTAGACCTGGTTTAGACCTGGTTTAGACCTGGTTTAGACCTGGTTTAGACCTGGTTTAGTCCTGGTTTAGACCTGGTTTAGACCTGGTTTAGACCTGGTTTTAGACCTGGTTTAGACCTGGTTTAGACCTGGTTTAGACCTGGTTTAGTCCTGGTTTAGACCTGGTTTAGACAACAGTCCCACAGAGGAGAGTTTAAACCCTCGTCTTTTGACTCTCTGACTTTTAACACTATGAGGTCGTGTTTGCTCCTCTGTGTCTTTTATTTTATTATTTTTATGCCGTAAAGTCATGGAAAATTCACTTTATGTCGTGAAAAAGTCATGGAAAAGTTTTGAAATTTTGTCAGTGAAAAAGTGTGGGAACCTGAGTTTTTGCTTTTATTTGCTTTTATTTTTTTATTGTTTTAGGACTTGTACGATCAAGTTTTAGCAATGAACCTTTTGTATTTTGGAAATGTTTTTTGTCAAAATAAAGTGGATTTAAATGACAAACTGCGTCTCTGGTGAACAGTTTTGGTCTTTTCTGTTTCTCTGGTTAATGATTTGGTGTCGGGGTTAAAGTCGGAGCAGAAACGTCCTGGGGTCCAGACTCTGTCTCGGGTTTTAAGAACGACACGAGTTTGTGAATCAGTGACTAAAAAACTGTTCAGAGTCAAACACAAACACAGAGTTTTTGTTTCACTTTTAAACCAGACAAAAAAAAACCCAAAAAAACAACTGAGCTTTTATTTACCTTTTGTACCAAAGAACCAGGACTAAACCAGGACTAAACCAGGTCTAAACCAGGACTAAACCAGGACTAAACCAGGTTCTAAACCAGGACTAAACCAGGTCTAAACCAGGTCTAAACCAGGACTAAACCAGGACTAAACCAGGACTAAACCAGGACTAAACCAGGACTAAACCAGGACTAAACCAGGACTAAACCAGGACTAAACCAGGTCTAAACCAGGACCAGGACTAAAACCAGGACTAAACCAGGTAAACCAGGACTAAACCAGGACTAAACCAGGACTAAACCAGGTCTAAACCAGGAAACCAGGACTAAACCAGGACTAAACCAGGACTAAACCAGGACTAAACCAGGACTAAACCAGGACTAAACCAGGACTAAACCAGGTCTAAACCAGGACTAAACCAGGACTAAACCAGGACTAAACCAGGACTAAACCAGGACTAAACCAGGTCTAAACCAGGACTAAACCAGGACTGAACCAGGACTAAACCAAGACTGAACCAGGACTAAACCAGGACTAAACCAAGACTAAACCAGGACTAAACCAGGACTAAACCAGGACTAAACCAGGACTAAACCAGGACTAAACCAGGACTAAACCAAGACTGAACCAGGACTAAACCAGAGACTAAACCAGGACTAAGCCAGGACTAAACCAGGACTAAACCAGGACTAAACCAGAGACTAAACCAGGACTAAACCAAGATTAAACCAAGTCTAAACCAGGACTAAAACAGATCTAAAACAAGACTATCCCAGGGCTAAACTGGAACTAAACCAGGACTAAACTTGGATTAAATCAGGGCTGAACGAGGACTAAACCAGACTAAACCAGGATTAAACTTGGATTAAATCAGGACTAAACTAAGAGTAAACCAGGACTGAACTTGGACTAAATCAGGACTAGACCAGGAGTAAACGTGGTCTAAAGCAGGATTAAACCAAGACCAAACCAGGACTATACTAAAGTAGGACTAAAATAGGACTAAACCAAGACCAAACCAGGACTAAACATAGTCTAAACCAGGACTAAACCAGGACTAAACCAGAATCAAACCAGGACTAAACATGGTCTAAACCAGGACTAAACAGGACCAAAACAGTACTAAATGTGGTCTAAAGCAGGACTAAACCAGGACTGTACTAAACTAGGACTAAACAAGGACTAAAAGTGGTCTGAATCAGGCCTGAATCAGTCATTTTCACAATTTCAGCCCTGGAATTCACAATTTCTACTCAACTAAAGATTTTTTAAAAAGAGATGTTCACTTGAAAACCACCTCTTCATGACATCACGAGGTGGAGCAGCACATTTAGAGCTTTGTAGATGTAAACAGACGAATAATGCAGAGTTATTAAAAAAAACACACAACTCCAGCTCTGTTTTTGACGAGAAAAGAACATTATATTCACGTGTCACTGAAATAAAAACATAAAAACTGTTGTTCGGCTTCAGGATCAATCAAATCAATCAATCAGTCGACCCTTTAATGCTCCCTACCTTTTGTTTTTACCCAGCATGCCCCTGGATTCCACCTAAAACAACTCCCCCTAATCCTCTTTAATCCTTTTCTCTCTTTCTTTCTTCTCATTGTCGCTCTGTTGATAATCACCAGCGATGCCCTTATTAGGTCACTTCCTGCCGGGGGGGAAAGTCCAAACAAGGGCACGCATTATTGATCTATGCAAATGAGTGTGACTGTAAAGAGACGGCGGGGGCGGGACTTCCTGTGGACTAAAGGACAGTTTGTTTGTATCAGCAGCTGTGGGAGAGTTTTTTTTTTTTTCTGGTTCCCATAAAAAAACTCAATAAATTTAAGATTTAAACATTTAAATCTACCGGAAAATGACTCAAAAGTGTTGAAATGATGTGTCCGCGCAGCGAGATCGTTTTACTTTGACACGTTCTCTTAAAATAAACGACCTCTAGACGAGAAAGAAGCATCTCTGAGTGTTCAATAAGTTTACAGAGTTTAGGATCAGAGTTCAGGGTCTGATCATAAATTCTCAGACGCCAAATTCTAGATAAAATGTTTTAAATTCTGCTAAATTCTCTGTCTTGTCTCGGTCTCAGCCTTTAAAAGTCTTGGCCTCGACCTGTAAAAGTCTTGGTCTTGTCTCGGTCTCAACCCTCAGAGGTCTTGGTCTTGTCCTGGTCTTTGGACCCTGTGGTCTGTGACTGGTCTTGGTCTTGTCTCGGGTCTCAGCCTTTAAAAGTCTTGGTCTTGTCTTGGTTTCGGCCCTCAGAGGTTTCGGTCTTGTCCTGGTCTCGACCTGTAAAAGTCTTGGTCTTGTCCTGGTCTTTGGACCCTGTGGTCTGGGACTGGTCTTGGTCTTGGACTACGACCTCTTTTTTTTACATTTGCGAGCAGAAAAGTTTTATCTTTATGACTTTGTTTATTTTTATTTAACCGGACAAACTGTGAAAGTCCAAAATGAGAAATAAAAACACAATTATCAGACAAAATATTATTAAACCGTAACAAACTGTTATTTATTATTTATTTATTTATTTATTTATGTCATTTATTCAATTCAGATGTTTTTGTTTTCGCAGGTTTCAGCCTTTTTCAGAACATTTTCAAATTTGAGTTTTAAGCCGCTTTGTGTAACTTTTGAGATGTTTACTGCCTGTTATTGTCTGGAATGTTCCACGGTGCGGCTTTAAACATTTCTACCAAGACCAAGAGGTTCCGGGTCAGATCTGTGTGGGGGGCTGTGTGTGGGTGTCTATGGAAATGCGGATTGTCCCATTGAGTTTTAATGGGTTTGTGTAAGAGGATTTGGGCTCGACTTTCACTCCGGGTCCGTTTGCCGAGGCCTGTTGAATGTCGAAAGTCGATAAGTCCGAGTCTGTTTACTATTTGGTTTTATACTTTTTGTTTTCTAAAAAATTAAAATAAAATAAAAACATAATGGAGAAAAATCTGAGTTTGTTTTCCCGACTTCTGTTGTAAATGTGTTTCAATCTGGAGCCAGAGAAAGTTTAATGTTTGTTTTGTTCGATTATGATGATTATCGTACGACGGAGTAAAAGCGTCAGATAAAAAAAAAAAAAAACACTATTCACGCTACGAGAATAAAGTCGTAACATTTCAACATTAAAGTCGTAATATTACAAGAATAAAGTGGTGGTTAAAATAAAGTGTTAATATCAGGAGAACATCGGCTGCTCAGAGTCTGAGTGGAGAATTTGGAGGATTTTGTAAAGGAGAAGAATCTGTGTATTCATTCGTTCATTCGACTGAACAAGGACTGAATCAGGACTAAACCAGGTCCAGAACCAAACCACAAAGACCAGGACTGAAAACAGTTTAGTCCTGGTTTAGTCCTGGTTTAAATCAAGGAAATGGGAAATGGTGTTTCTGTGACTTTAAAATGCGATGTGGGACTGAACCAGGACTGAACCAGGACTAAACCGTTTTTAGTCCCAGTCTCAGTCCTGGTCCTGTTCCTGGTCTCAATCCTGGTCTCAGTTCTTGTCTGATCCTGGTCTTAGTCTTGGTCCCTGACTCAGTCCTTGTCTAAATCCTGGTCTCAGTCTCGGTCTGGTCTCGGACCTCGTTTAGTTCTTGTTTAGTCCTGGTTTAGTTCTTGTTTAGTCCTGGTTTAGTCCTGATTTAAACCTGGTTTAGTCCTGGTTTAGTTCTTGTTTAGTCCTGGTTTAGTCCTGGTTTAGACCTGGTATAGACCTGGTTTAGTTCTCGTTTAGTCCTGGTTTAGACCTGGTTTAGTCCTGGTTTAGTTCTTGTTTAGTCCTGGTTTAGACCTGGTTTAGTCGTGGTTTAGTCCTGATTTAGTCCTGGTTTAGACCTGGTTTAGTCCTGGTTTAGTTCTTGTTTAGTCCTGGTTTAGTCCTGGTTTAGACCTGGTTTAGACCTGGTTTAGTTCTTGTTTAGTCCTGGTTTAGTCCTGGTTTAGACCTGGTTTAATCCTGGTTTAGTCCTGATTTAGACCAGGTTTAGACCTGGTTTAATTCTTGTTTAGTCCTGGTTTAGTCCTGGTTTAGACCTGGTTTAGACCTGGTTTAGTCCTGGTTTAGTCCTGGTTTAGACCTGGTTTTGACCTGGTTTAGTTCTTGTTTAGTCCTGGTTTAGACCTGGTTTAGACCTGGTTTAGTTCTTGTTTAGTCGTGGTTTAGTCCTGATTTAGTCCTGGTTTAGACCTAGTTTAGTCCTGGTTTAGTCCTGGTTTAGTCCTGGTTTAGACCTGGTTTAGTCCTGGTTTAGTTCTTGTTTAGTCCTGGTTTAGTCCTGGTTTAGACCTGGTTAGTCCTGGTTTAGTCCTGGTTTAGTCCTGGTTTAGACCTGGTTTAGTCCTGGTTTAGTTCTTGTTTAGTCCTGGTTTAGTCCTGATTTAAACCTGGTTTAGACCTGGTTTAGTCCTGGTTTAGTCCTGGTTTAGTCCTGGTTTAGACCTGGTTTAGTTCTTGTTTAGGCCTGGTTTAGTCCTGGTTTAGACCTGGTTTAGTCCTGGTGTAGACCTGGTTTAGTTCTTGTTTAGTCCTGGTTTAGTTCTTGTTTAGTCCTGGTTTAGACCTGGTTTAGACCTGGTTTAGTTCTTGTTTAGTCCTGGTTTAGTTCTTGTTTAGTTCTTGTTTAGTCCTGGTTTAGTCCTGGTTTAGACCTGGTTTAGACCTGGTTTAGTTCTTGTTTAGTCCTGGTTTAGTCCTGATTTAGTCCTGGTTTAGACCTGGTTTAGACCTGGTTTAGTTCTTGTTTAGTCCTGGTTTAGACCTGGTTTAGACCTGGTTTAGTTCTTGTTTATTCCTGGTTTAGACCTGGTTTAGTTCTAGTTTAGACCTTGTTTAGTCCTGGTTTAGACCTGGTTTAGACCTGGTTTAGTTCTAGTTTAGACCTAGTTTAGACCTGGTTTAGACCTGGTTTAGTTCTAGTTTAGACCTTGTTTAGTCCTGGTTTAGACCTGGTTTAGACCTGGTTTAGTTCTTGTTTAGTCCTGGTTTAGACCTGGTTTAGTCATGGTTTAGTCCTGATTTAGTCCTGGTTTAGACCTGGTTTAGACCTGGTTTAGTTCTTGTTTAGTCCTGGTTTAGACCTGGTTTAGACCTGGTTTAGTTCTTGTTTATTCCTGGTTTAGTTCTTGTTTAGACCTGGTTTAGTCCTGGTTTAGACCTGGTTTAGTTCTAGTTTAGACCTTGTTTAGTCCTGGTTTAGACCTGGTTTAGACCTGGTTTAGACCTTGTTTAGTCCTGGTTTAGACCTGGTTTAGACCTGGTTTAGACCTGGTTTAGATCTTGTTTAGACCTGGTTTAGACCTGGTTTAGTTCTAGTTTAGACCTTGTTTAGACCTGGTTTAGACCTGGTTTAGTTCTAGTTTAGACCTGGTTTAGACCTGGTTTAGTTCTTGTTTATTCCTGGTTTAGACCTGGTTTAGTTCTAGTTTAGACCTTGTTTAGTCCTGGTTTAGACCTGGTTTAGACCTGGTTTAGTTCTTGTTTATACCTTGTTTAGACCTGGTTTAGTTCTTGTTTAGACCTGGTTTAGATCTGGTTTAGACCTGGTTTAGACCTGGTTTAGACCTGGTTTAGACCTTGTTTAGACCTGGTTTAGACCTTGTTTAGACCTTGTTTAGTCCTGGTTTAGTCCTGGTTTAGACCTGGTTTAGACCTGGTTTAGTCCTGGTTTAGACCTGGTTTAGTCCTGGTTTAGATCTGGTTTTAGTCCTGGTTTAGTCCTGGTTTAGACCTGGTTTAGACCTGGTTTAGTCCTGGTTTAGACCTGGTTTAGTCCTGGTTTAGTCCTGGTTTAGACCTGGTTTAGTCCTGGTTTAGTTCTTGTTTAGGCCTGGTTTAGTCCTGGTTTAGACCTGGTTTAGACCTGGTTTAGACCTTGTTTAGACCTGGTTTAGACCTTGTTTAGACCTTGTTTAGTCCTGGTTTAGTCCTGGTTTAGACCTGGTTTAGACCTGGTTTAGACCTGTTTAGACCTTGTTTAGACCTGGTTTAGACCTTGTTTAGACCTTGTTTAGTCCTGGTTTAGTCCTGGTTTAGACCTGGTTTTAGACCTGGTTTAGACCTGGTTTAGACCTGGTTTTTAGACCTGTTTAGTCCTGGTTTAGTCCTGGTTTAGACCTGGTTTAGACCTGGTTTAGACCTGGTTTAGACCTGGTTTAGACCTGGTTTAGACCTGGTTTAGTCCTGGTTTAGTCCTGGTTTAGACCTGGTTTAGTCCTGGTTTAGTTCTGTCTCTGACCCCGTCTGAGTGTGAAATGACATCACAGTGTGAAAACCACAGACAGTTCAAGGTCACAGTCGGACACGTCCAGCGGCTCTGAAAAGTTCCACGGTGCAGCTTTAACAAACCTAAACTCAAACAGGTGAAAAGCTGAAGTTCCAGAGCAGCGGTCGGACGTTTGACTCGATGTGTTTAGGGTTTAGTTTCTTTGCGAGCGCTTCTTTCTTCTTCTTTCTTTCTTTCTTTCCTTCTTTCTTCTTCTTCTTTCTTCTTTCTTCTTTCAGAGTTGCACCCACCACTTCCTGAGCCCTCGTGTGGGTTTGACCTAGAACATGAAGAAGATTCCATCAGATAAGCGTTAATGTGAGCGACACCAGCAGACGCCACATCACGTGAAGCTCCTCGCTGAACCAGGTCGACTCGCGCTGGTCTGAAACCTGCACGAGACTCACAGGCTTAAACACAAACCAGACCAGTTTAAATCTCAGGTTTAGTTTGGACTCAGAGATGTTCTTCAGGTCTGAGTCCGGGTCTCGGTCTGGAGAACCTGCTGTGTTCTTCAGGTTTAGACTGTGGACACGGGGAGAACATGCAAACTCCACACAGACTCCACACAGTCTGGGAATCGAACCTGAAACCTGCTTGCTGTAAAAAAAAAAAAAAGTTTATATGTCACCACATGACTCCATATTAGTGTTAATAAACCAGGTCTAAACCAGGACTAAACCAGGTCTAAACCAGGTCTAAACCAGGTCTAAACCAGGTCTAAACCAGGACTAAACCAGGTCTAAACCAGGTCTAAACCAGGTCTAAACCAGGTCTAAACCAGGTCTAAACCAGTAAACCAGGTCTAAACAGGTAACCAGGTCT
>NW_026570971.1:1826533-1846533 GCF_026225935.1 Boleophthalmus pectinirostris | reverse complement strand
GTTGTGTACGACTAGAATCTGTCATTTCAAGTTCTGCTGATACAAGAGACTGATTAGAGCAGCACATGAAAATAAGTTTGTGTTCGGTCAAGTTCAGGGTTATTTAGGGTGACCATATTTCCTAAAACCAGGTCCGAACCAGGTCTAAAACCAGGTCCGAACCAGGTCTAAACCAGGTCTAAAACCAGGTCTAAACCAGGTCTAAAACCAGGTCTAAACCAGGGCTAAAACCAGGTCTAAACCAGGTCTAAAACCAGGTCTAAACCAGGTCTAAACCAGGTCTAAAACCAGGTCTGAACCAGGGCTAAACCAGGTCTAAATCCAGGTCCGAACCAGGTCTAAAACCAGGTCCGAACCAGGTCTAAACTAGGTCTAAAACCAGGTCTAAACCAGGGCTAAAACCAGGTCTAAACCAGGTCCGAACCAGGTCCAAACCAGGTCTAAAACCAGGTCCGAACCAGGTCTAAAACCAGGTCCGAACCAGGTCTAAACCAGGTCTAAACCAGGTCTAAAACCAGGTCTAAACCAGGTCTAAAACTAGGTCTAAACCAGGACTAATCTTGGACTTGAGAGAGAAAACGGCGAGCAGTTTGTCCGCAAAGCGCGATCAGGTGACAGCTGCGTTTAACTCCGTGAGTGTGGAGCTGAGCCGGTCCTTTCTCCTGCGTCACCTCCGTCCTGACACTGAGTCCTGTTTCAGTTCTGGTTTAGTCCTGTTTTAGTCCTAGTTCAGTTGTGGATTAGTTCTCCTCTTCAGTCCTGTTTCAGTTCTGGTTTAGTCCTGGGTTAGTCCTGGTTTAGTCCTGGTTTAGTCTTGGTTCAGTCCGTGGTGTAGGCAGCGCAAAAGTTTGATATAATCTCGGGTTAACGGGCAGGTGCGGTGTTGTACTGGGGGTCTCCAAACATGGACCCGTGCAGGACTCTGCTCTGTTGGGCTCCATTATGGAATAAATGAATCTTCAGTTCGTTACATAAAGAAGGAGGAAAATAACAAAAGGACGACAGCAGAAATAAGTTTTAAATGGGAACTGTAACTGTCCTGTGTGAGAAAAGTGTATAAAGTTTGTGCTGAGAGGTTTTACAGACTTAAAACAGATAGAATAATTGTAAAATATAAAGTTGATACTTTGCAGATTTCATCTATCGCAGGTTATTTTTAGAACATAACCCCCACGATAAACGAGGGACACTGAACTCTCACCTCAACCTGTGCACATGGACTCACACTTGTCTCGACCAGGACGGAAAACAGAGAATTTCTTGTACAAGTCATTGTTAAATGCACATTTGTGCTTCGGTGTGTTTCAGACTGACCGACTGTTTGTGTCTCGCTCCTTCTGAGTCACAGACGCTACGAGAGACGCTCAGTTTAATGCCCCAGTGAACGGTACTGAAAACCCGGACATTTGCATCACTTTATAAAAAAAAACCCGGACGCCCCGGACAGGACGCAAAATACGGACATGTCTGGGGAAAAACGGGCGTTTGGTCACGTTTGGGTTATTTATATGAACTTGTTTTTCTTTTGTACAAAACCTGTAACAGAAAATATTGTGAATAAGTGTGTAATGACTAACGTATTAGTGCAGAGTCATACAGCAGAAGCAGCACAGTTCAGTGTAAACTGTTGTTAATGGTCAGACCCGATGACTCAGCAGAGCAGTTTTTCTGTCCTTACACAAAACACGCATCAAGAATGTCAGGCTTCCGGTCATCGCGCAATTCATACTGGGAAGGATTTTCCAAAAAAGTGACCATCAAACCTCCATGTTTGTTTTCCCAGTGGGACGTGTCTGTTTTCAAAGTCGATCCTGTCAAGTCTTTTGAACCATATCACTTTTGTTTCTGGTTCTGATATTGTCATATTTTAGTTTTGGGATTCGGACATCGTAGTTGTTGTGGTTGTTGGATCCAAACAGCGGGAAACGACTCGAGAAATGTGTTTGTGAACTCCATAAATGCAAAAGTGAATCAGATGTGTGTGACTCAAACCTCCGTTCAAACTGTTTCTCTTCCCAACGGAATTGAAAAATAGTGAAAGGTGAAGGTGATGGGCAGGATTGATCCACAGGAAGAACCAAAAAGGAAACATTTGTCTGACTAAGAAATCATCCCGAGTTTACAGAGAACATTTTGTACATTGAGCGATGACAAAACAAAATCCCGTTTGTTAATGTAGAGGAGCAGAAGACAAACAGACTGAGCTGCACTTTCTTGTTCTTGTGGTTTTACAGCAACATCACATCTTGGTCTCTTCGCAGTGGAAGGTGTTTCTTGGTGAACAGTTGGTGCCTCTTGCTTTGGTGTTGACTTTTTGAATTCATAACCGAGACTGAGAGGGATCGGGATTTTGCTTTGATGGCGCTCCACATACAAAATGTTCTCTGCAAACTCGGGATGATTTAGACAGTCAAAGATTACCTTTTTCGTCCTTCCTGTGGATCAATCCTGCCCATCACCTTCACCTTTCACTGTTTTTCATTTCTGATGGGAAGGGAAATAGTTTAAACAGAGGTTTGCAGTCACACACATCTGATTCACTTTTGCATTTATGGAGTTCACAAATCAATTTCCGCTGTTAGGATCCAACAACCACACAATTAAGGATGTTCGAATCCCAAAACTAAAATATGACAATATCAGAACCAGAAACAAAAGTGAAATGGTTCAAAAGACTTGAAAAGATCGACTTTGTCAATAGACACGTCCCACTGGGAAAACAAACATGGAGGTTTGACGCTCACTTTTTCAGAAAATCCTTCCCAGTACAAACTGCGCAATGACCGGAAGTCTGAGATTCTTGAGGCGTGTATTAAAGTTGTTCTGTTTCACCAAAGCCCTGGCTTCTGTCTTCACGTGTGTCACATTTATCAGATCTGCTCAACATGTGGATGAGAATCAGAGCAACAAAGTTGTTCAATAATCCGTGTATCATTCGTTCATTCGTTTTTCAATATAAAACCAAAAATAAGAAAACGAAAAAAACAACAGTTTTCTTTGTTATTTGTCTCCAAAACCAAAAGTTTTCGATTTTGTGTTTAAATGAAGAATGGAAAAAACGGATAACGACCGTTCCCCGTTTACGTGACTTCAGTGACTGCGATGCCGGACTTTTGCACCGCATACGGACTGAACCAGGACGGATCCAGGTCCGAGACCAGAGCGGGACTGAGACCGGGACCAGACCGAGACCAGAGCGGGACTGAGACCGGGACCAGACCGGGACCAGAGCGGGACTGAGACCGGGACCAGACCGGGACCAGGGCGGACTCCGAGCTTTGACTCCGAGCCTCCACGGGGTCCGAGCCTCAGCTTCGAGCTCCGGTCCTGCCGTGGGCTCTGAGCCTCCGGTCTGGTCCCGGTCTGGTCCCGGTCTGGTCCTGGTCTTGTCTCGATCTCGGTCTTAGGCCCGCTCTGGTCCCGGTCTGGTCCCAGTCTCACCGCATACGGACTGAATCAGGACGGATCCAGGTCCGAGACCAGACCGGGACCAGAGCAGGACTGAGACCGGGACAGAGCTGCTCTGGTCCTCCGCGCTCAAGAACCGCGGCTGATTCCGAGGTGGTGCAAAGCCTCCGACTGATGCTTTCACCCCAACGAAAACGAACCGAACTAAGAGCTTTTGGTTCAGATGGACCAGGTCCGGGACCAGACCGGGACCAGAGCGCTACTGAGACTCAGTCCCGGTCTCGGTCCCGCTCTGGTCCCGGTCTCAGTCCCGCTCTGGTCCCGGTCTGGTCCCGATCTGGTCCCGGTCTCAGTCCCGCTCTGGTCTCGGTCTGGTCTCGGACCTGGATCAGTCCTGGTTCAGTCCGTATGCGGTGCAAAAGTTCGGCATCGCAGTCACGGAAGTCACGTAAACGGGAAACGGCCGTTATCCGTTTTTTCCATTCTTCATTTAAACACAAAATCGAAAACTGAAAAAACGAATCGTTATCCGTTTTTTCATTTTGGTTTTGGAGACAAATAACGAAGAAAACTGTTGTTTTTTCGTTTTCTTATTTTTGGTTTTATATTGAAAAACTAATGAACGAATGATACACGGATTTTCAATGTCTCTGTTTATGTTTCCTTCATTTGATCTTTTTTTGCTACACACAGAAAAAGTGTGACTTTAAAATAAAATACAAACTGAGTTGATTCATTCAGTCAAATGGAACTTGCTTGTAAAACACTGAAACATTCTCACATCTGATTTACTGTGTGTGATTTTATGTGTATTTAGTGAGAGATACTTTATTTGAACAGTTAAAAAAGTGATTTTACTTGACACTTTCTTTCCTTTGTTCTAATGCAGAGCTACAAGATCCAACAACAGAATGACCTTCATGTGTGACCAGTGTGGGAAGATGTGGCCAAGTGCTTCCAGACTGAAAACACACTACAGAATTCACACGGGGGAAAAACCATACAGATGTGACCAGTGTGAGAAGGGATTTAAAGACTCTAGTAATCTCCTTCGACATATGAGAGTCCACACGGGGGAAAGACCATACAGATGTGACCAGTGTGAGAAGGGATTTAAACACTCTTGTCATCTCCTTCGACATATGAGAGTCCACACGGGGGAAAGACCATACAGATGTGACCAGTGTGAGAAGGGATTTAAAAACTCTGGTCATCTCCGTCGACATATGAGAGTCCACACGGGGGAAAAACCATACAGATGTGACCAGTGTGAGAAGGGATTTAAACACTCTGGTCATCTCCTTCAACATATGAGAGTCCACACGGGGGAAAAACCATACAGATGTGACCAGTGTGAGAAGGGATTTAAACACTCTGGTCATCTCCTTCAACATATGAGAGTCCACACGGGGGAAAAACCATACAGATGTGACCAGTGTGAGAAGGGATTTAAACACTCTGGTCATCTCCTTCAACATATGAGAGTCCACACGGGGGAAAAACCATACAGATGTGACCAGTGTGAGAAGGGATTTAAACACTCTAGTAATCTCCTTCGACATATGAGAGTCCACACGGGGGAAAAACCATACAGATGTGACCAGTGTGAGAAGGGATTTAAACACTCTGGTCATCTCCTTCGACATATGAGAGTCCACACGGGGGAAAAACCATACAGATGTGACCAGTGTGAGAAGGGATTTAAACACTCTGGTCATCTCCTTCAACATATGAGAGTCCACACGGGGGAAAAACCATACAGATGTGATGTTTGTGAGAAGACTTTTTCACAGTCAAGCAGCCTAACATCACACAGTAGAAAACACACTGGAGAGAAACCGTACACATGTGACCAGTGTGGGAAAACTTTCTCTGTATCGTCCAGTCTCAATAAACACAAGATAACTCACTCGTGGCTGATCCTGTACGAGTGTGACCAGTGTGAAGAGGCTTTTAGAACATCTGAGCAATTCTCCAGACACCACCGGACGCACGCAGGAGAAGAACCACGGCGACTGTGAAGAAAGAGGGAAGGATTTCAGGTCTGTGAGGACTGTGAGTTTTTATTAAAGAGGTTTAGGTGAAGTTTTTCCGTCCTGTTGTTATTGTTATTGTTTTTTGACATGAAACGTTAGAAGAAGGAGAAGCTCTTTAACACTGACTCCATGTTCTGTTGTTGATTCAGAAATTCTTAATTAAAAAAAATAATTGTAAAAGTATTTCACACAAATGTTGTTAATTTGTTCAAATGTTGTGACAGTGATTAAAAAAGTATACAGTACATATATTTGTAGTAACTAATCTTTTCTTAATTTTTCTTATGAGTTTTGTTGACAACTGAAGCTTCAATTAAAAAAAATGTAATCAGGATGTTACTACAAACGACGCCTGAAATAATTTGAAAAGTTCTTTTTACTTTTCAGTCGAGTTTAAAAATGTAGTGAAGTATAAAGTACAGATACCTGCTCTCTAATGAAGTGAAGTAAAAAGTATACACTGTAAAATGTACTGAAGTAAAGTACAGATACCTAAAAGTTCTTCTGAAGTACTTTTACTTTGTTACGTTCCACCACTGTGCTGAGGGGAGCAGACTCTGGGTTCCT
The DNA here is from genome assembly GCF_026225935.1 of Boleophthalmus pectinirostris. Taxonomy (NCBI): domain Eukaryota; kingdom Metazoa; phylum Chordata; class Actinopteri; order Gobiiformes; family Gobiidae; genus Boleophthalmus; species Boleophthalmus pectinirostris. The sequence continues at coordinate 1,840,522 of NW_026570971.1, read as the reverse complement.
CTGGCTTGCTTTGGGTTCTTCTATGTTCCTCTGGTTTCCTGTGGTTTCCTCTGAGTTCCTTTGAGTTTCTCTGGATTCCCTTGGGTTTTTCTGGGTTTCTTTGCTTTCCTCTTGGTTCCTCTTGCTTTCTCTGAGTTCCTGTGGTTTCCTCTGAGTTTCTCTGGGTTCCTCTGAGTTTCTCTGGGTTTCCCTGTTGTTGTTTTTTCTGAGTTCCTCTGGGTCTCTCTGGGTTCCTCTAGTTTCCTCTGGGTTTATCTGGGTTCTTCTGGGTTTCTCTGAGTTCCTCTGGGTTCCTGTGGTTTCCTCTAAGTTTCTCTGGGTTTCCCTGGTTTCCTCTGAGTTCCTTTGGGTTTCTCTGGGTTCATTTGGGTTCCTGTGGTTTCCTCTGGCTTTCCCTGGGTTCGTCTGGGTTCCTCTGGCTTTGTCTGGGTTCCTGTGGTTTTCTCTGAGTTTCTCTGGGTTCCTCTGGGTTCCTCTGGGTTCTTCTGGGTTCCTCTGCTCCTTGCGTTGCTCAGAACAGGTTCACTGGGTTCACTACGGATGATCTGTAAGAAACCAGAGGCCTGTGCTTTTACAAGAAGAGAGAAGTTTGTGTGTGTAACTTTTGTGTAACTTTTTGGTTGGGGGTTGGTGACCTGCTTGTTTCTATGGATACGTCACTGCTCTGCCTGGAATGTTCCACAGTGTGACATTACTCAGCTCTACGTTAGATTTATTAGTGGTTTTAGAGCTCAAAAACACCTCCGTGAAGACAGAAATGTTTAATAATTTAATACTGTGAAACATTCCAGACGAAGCAGAAACATCTCCGTGGATAAAAGCGTTTGATAGACCCTCCCCTCCCCCAGAAAAGTTACACAATGCAGCTTTAACTTGTAAACATGTGGTGGCATCAGGGGTTTTCGAGGACACGGGGATTCACGCAGACACAAGTCCACGTGTCGCTCTGGACTCCTAAAAGTACTTTGTGTTCGGAGTAAAAGTGTAGAAGTATGTGGTGGGTCTGAGGGGGGTTCCTCGCGTCTGAGTCTAGGGACTTTTCTCTGGACATTTTTGTATAATTTAATTTTCTACAAATACGTTTAACAAATTTAAGAGACAAACGACAGAAAGAGACACAACAAAAAGAGTCAGAGGAAAAACCCACAGATTTATTCTGTTTCTGAACTGTGTGTCGTTACTCAGAGTAACAGCAGGATTATAAGTAGTACAAGTAGTAGTAGTAGTAGTAGCAGTACTAGTAGTAGTATTATAAGTAGTAGAAGTACAAATTGTAGTAGTAGTAGCAGTAGTAGCAATACTAGTAGTAGTAGTATTATAAGAAGTAGTAGCAGTAGTCATAGAGGTGGTAGTAGTACTAGTAATATTATAAGTTGTAGTAGTAGTAGTAGTAGTAGTACAATTAGGAGTATTACTACTAGTAGTAGTAGTAGCAGTAGTAGTACTAGTAGTAGGACTAGGAGGGGTAGTAGTAGTAGAAGGAGTAGTAGTAGAAGGAGTAAGAGTAGCAGTAATAGTAGTAGTAATAGCAGTAGTAGTACTAGTAGTAGCAGTAGTAGTAGCAGTAACAGTAGTAGTAGTAGTAGCAGTAGAAGTAGTAGTAGTAGTAGTGGTCATAGTAGTAGCAGTAATAGTTGTTGTTGATGGTAGTTGTAGTAGTAGTTGTAGTTGTAGTAGTGGTAAAACTTTACTAAATAAATTAGGTGGGGTTGTCATGTACTTCTACTGCAGTCTTCTCATATTCATACTGCACTCTCCTTGTACTTGTACTTGTACTACGCTGTCTTCGCATTCGTACTACAGTCTCCTCATACTTGTACTGCGCTCTCTTTGTACTTGTACTGCGTTCTTCTTCTCCTCGTACTTGTACTGCGTTCTCCTCATACTTATACTGCGTTCTCCTTGTACTTGTACTGCGTTCTCCTTGTACTTGTACTGCGTTCTCCTTGTACTTGTACTTGTACTCTGACCTGTTTCAGGTGAGTGAACACAAACAAAGGTCTGAGCCTGGGGACTGGAGCCTCCTGTTTCCTTTTCCACAGAAGTATCAGAGTACACGAGAGCTCAGGGCTACTACAAAACTGCAGTACTGAGGCGCGGGAGTACACGGACACATGAGGAGGGGAGAGGCCGCTTTGTGTACTTTGTGTACACAAAGTAACAGTATAGTCTGAAGTACCACGAGTAACAATATACAAAAGACAAAAGTGTTCCACGAAAATCACAGTAAAGAAACACGAGAACTAAACCAGGACTGAACCAGGACTAAAACAGGTCTAAACCAGGACTAAACCAGGACTAAAAAAGGACTAAAACAGGACTAAACCAGGTCTAAACTAGGACTAAACCAGGACTAAAACAGGTCTAAACCAGGACTAAAACAGGACTAAAACAGGACTAAAACAGGACTAAACCAGGACTAAAAAGGAATAAACCAGGTCTAAACTAGGACTAAACCAGGACTAAAAAAGGACTAAAACAGGACTAAAACAGGACTAAACCAGGACTAAACCAGGTCTAAACTAGGACTAAACCAGGACTAAAAAAGGACTAAAACAGGACTAAACCAGGTCTAAACTAGGACTAAACCAGGACTAAAAAAGGACTAAAACAGGACTAAACTGGGACTAAACCAGGACTGAACCAGGTCTAAACCAGGACTAAACCAGGACTAAAAAAGGACTAAACCAGGACTAAAACAGGGCTAAACCAGGTCTAAACCAGGACTAAAAAAGGACTAAACCAAGACTAAAACAGGACTGAACCAGGACTAAACCAGAACTAAACCAGGACTAAACTAGAAACCAGGACTCGTGCTCTTAATTTGAACACAGAATCCCTCGTCAGGCCCTCCTGTGTGTGTGTGTGTGTGTGTGTGTGTTTTTTTGTGTGTTTTTGTGTGTTTCTGTGTGTTTCTGTGTTTTTGTGTGTGTGTGTGTGTGTGTGTTTTTGTGTGTTCTTGGTGAGGTTCCGTGGTCCTGGTCTCGGATCAGGACTCAGGTCGTTTCCTTTGAGGAACAACAACAAAAGAGCCACTTCCTGTCCGGGCCGTCAGCGTGCGTCCTCACTTCCTGTCCGCGCGCGCTTTTACTTCCTGTGGACATCAGCAAATAAAGAGAACAGGACGACGACCTCTGACCCCACGCACACACACACACGTACACATACACACATGAACACACATACACACACACACATACACACACATGAACACACACAGAGACACACACACAGATACACACACACACATACAGACGCACACACACACGTACACGTACACATACACACATGAACACACACACGTACACACACACACATGAACACACACATACACACACATGAACACGCACACACACACACACACATGAACACACACATACACACACATGAACACACACAGAGACACACACACAGACACACACACACACAGACGCACACACACGTACACATACACACATGAACACACACACGTACACACACACACATGAACACACACATACACACACATGAACACACACACACACACACACACATGAACACACACATACACACACATGAACACACACAGAGACACACACACAGACACACACACACACATGTACACATACACACATGACACACACACACACACACACACACACATGAACACACACATACACACACATGAACACACACATACACACAGAGACACACACACACAGACGCACACACACGTACACATACACACACACAGAGAGACACACACAGAGACACACACGAACACACACACACACACATGAACACGCACATACAGACGCACACACACAGACACACACACACAGACACACACACACAAAATTGACTCTGAGCTTTAATATTTTATGAATGAAATAAAGTAATAATTAATAACAAATATAGTTTATATTAAAACATTGAACATTTAGAGACTTAAAAACTTAGAGACGATTAAAAATCAGAGTGAATAAATCCTGTGAGAAATTTTGAAGGAAAAAAAAAAAAAAATTTTATTGAAAAATGTTTTTAAAATCTTAATCATCAGTTTTTCAATATTCCCTCTTTTTTTTCTTTTTTTTACTTTTGTCTCCATTTTCTATTGTGGAACTTTTCTGGTGGACGACAGAGTTTCTTTATCTTCTTATTCCACCGCAGCAGCAGAACCAGGAGCCTCCTCAGACTCTCCTCCTCCTCCTCTTCTTCTTCTTCTTCTTCTTCTTTTCCATTTGCGTCAGACTGTTCCTGCCCAGATCCACATCAGACACAGAACGACCCACAGACCCACAGACTCCGACTCCCACGATGCACCTGGAGCCCCCGACCTGCGTCACACACACACTCACTCCATCTGGTTCTCATCAACGCCGTCCGGCTTCGACTCGACGACACCGAAAAACACAGAGAAAAAAAAACACCACCATGTCCACCCCCACCCACTGAGAAAAACACATCCACCACCACCTCCACCCACCGAGAAACTCAAACACACCTCCACCCACTGAAAAAAGAAACATCCATCTTCTACTCGACGACACCGAAAAACACCGAGAAAAAAATAAAAAACACCACCACCTCCACCCACTGAAAAAAAAAACACCACCACCTCCACCCTTCGAAAAACTTAAACCCACCTCCACCCACTGAAAAAAAAACATATCCATCTTCTACTCAATGACACCGAAAAACACCGAGAAAAAAACTCAAACCCACCTCCACCCACCGAGAACTCAAATACACCTCCACCCACTGAAAAAAGAAAACCCAAACTCATCCATCTTCTACTCGACGACACTGAAAAACCCAATGAAAAAAAACACCACCTCCTCCATCCAGAGAAAAAATAACGTCAACCACCTCCATCTCCACCCACCAAAAAAAAAAAAAAAACACCACCAACTCCACCTCCACCCACTGAAAAATTCAAACCCACCTCCACCCACTGAAAAAAGAAAACCCAGACTCATCCATCTTCTACTCGACAACACCGAAAAACCCAACGAAAGAAAAAAACACCACCACCTCCACCCACGAGAAAAAAAAACAACACCTCCAGCCACTGAGAAAACATCCACCTCCACCCACCGAAAAAAAACCCATCACCACCTCCATCCCCGAGAAAAAAAAAAAACACCACCACCTCCACTACTGAGAAAAAAAAAAACACCACCTCCCAAGGCACCACCAACACCTCCACCCTCCTGAAAAAAACTCAAACCCACCTCCACCCACCGAGAAAAAAAAACACACCACCTCCACTACCCACCAAAAAAAAAAACACATCCACCACCACCTCCACCCACCGAGAAACTCAAACACACCTCCACCCACCGAGAAAAGAAAACATCCACCACCTCCACCCACCGAGAAAAGAAACATCCATCTTCTACGACGACACCAAAAAACACAAACCCACCTCCACCACCGAGAAAAGAAACATCCACCACCTCCACCACCGAAAAAAAACATCCATCTTCACTCGACGACACCAAAAAAAACACAAACACACCTCCACCCACCGAGAAAAGAAAACATCCACCACCTCCACCCACCGAGAAAAGAAACATCCATCTTCTACGACGACACCAAAAAACACAAACCCACCTCCACCCACTGAAAAAAAAAAACACCACCACCTCCACCCTCCTGAAAAAAAACTCAAACCCACCTCCACCCACCGAGAAAAAAAAAAAAAAAACACCACCTCCACCTCCGAAAAAAAACACATCCACCACCACCTCCACCCACCGAGAAACTCAAACACACCTCCACCCACTGAAAAAAGAAAATCCAAACTCATCCATCTTAAAAAAAAACACCACTAACTCCACCCCCGAGAAAAAAAAAAAAAAAAAACCACCACCTCCATCCCAGAGGAAAAAAAACACACCAACTCCACGCACCGAAAAAAAACCCACCACCACCTCCATCCCCAAGAAAAAGAAAAAAAAAACACCTCCATCCCCAAGAAAAAGAAAAAAAAACACCTCCACCTCCATCCCAGAGAAAAAAAAAAACACCTCCACCCACCGAAAAAAAAAACTCCACCACCTCTAGAATCCCACCTCGCCAACTTAAAACACCACCCTGCATCGACCCAAACTCCAAACCCTCCACCTCCAGCTCCTCTGTTCTCCTCAGAAGAACTCAAACTGGAGTGAACATCCTGAGACAAACTGACTCTGGACCAGAGAAAGAACCACAGGAAAGAACAAAAGAGAGAAGAGAGACAACGAGAGAAAAACAGAGAGAGAAAAACTGAGAAAACAAGAAAGAAGCAGAACCAGAAAGAGAAGAAACAGAGAGAATCAGAGAAAACAAGAAAGAGAGAAAGAGAACAAGATTGAACCACAAAGAACCAGACAATTCCCAACTTTTAAGTTCCTGAACGCTCTGATTTTTGGCATGAACACGTCAGTCGGTTCGAGAGTAGGTGAAGGAACCAGCACAAGTGTGGTTCTCTGACAGTCTGGCCTACTAGAACCTACAAAAACAGACATTCTGACTGTGAGCGGGGTCGCCTCTCCACAGATCTGACCAGATTCGGCATTAAACCTTCCAGATTGGAAGGTTTAATGCCGTACTGTGGAACATTCCAGACAAAGCAACAACGAAAATCTCCATGAAGAAAAGTGTTTGATGGACCCTACACAAAAAAAGTTACACACTGCACTTTTAAATTACATTAAAATCAGGAGGTGTGTGTTAGCATGCTAGTTGTTGTTGTGAATAAGTAAAATGTTGGAAAAATGCATCAGGTTTTTCACTTTTTTAAGAGAATAAAGATCAGGTGGAGTTAGAAGTTTAAAGTGTTGTTGTCTTGGAGAGATCAGAGCTGGAGTTTGAGACAGAGCAGTGCCTCCAGATAGAAACCCACATCATCAAATCAAACACAAAAGTCCAGAGGAAACTCACAGATTCTGTTTACGCAGAAGAAACGTTCTGACGGAAAATGTGGAAAGACAAAAGAGGAAGTTAAAGGTCTGACCCCAGAGTCTGACTAAACCAGAACTAAACCAGGACTAAAACCAGGACTAAAACAGGACTAAACCAGGACTAAAACCAGGACTAAAACAGGACTAAACCAGGACTAAAACCAGGACTAAACCAGGACTAAACCAGGACTAAAACCAGGACTAAAACAGAACTAAACCAGGACTGAACCAGGACTAAACCAGGACTAAACACCAGGACTAAACCAGGACTGAAAAGGACTGAACCAGGACTGAACCAAACCAGACTAAACCACTGAACCAGAACTGAACCAGGACTGAACCAGGACTGAACAGGACTGAACCAGGACTAAACCAAAACTGAACCAGACTGAAACCAGGACTGAAAACCAGAACTGAACCAGGACTAAACCAGGACTGAAAAACCAGACTGAACCAGGACTAAACCAGAACTAACCAGGACTGAACCAGGACTAAACCAGGAACTAACCAGGACTAAACAGGACTAACCCAGAACTGAACCAGGACTAAACCAGAACCAGAACTGAAACCAGGTCTAAACCAGGACTAAAAACCAGGACTGAACCAGGACTAACCAGGACTGAACCAGACTGAACCAGCTAACCAGGACTAACCAGACTAAAACCAGGACTGAACCAGACTGACCAGGACTAAAACCAGGACTAAAACCAGGACTGAACCAGGACTAAACCAGAACTGAACCAGGACTGAACCAGAACTGAACCAGGTCTAAACCAGGACTAAAACCAGGACTGAACCAGGACTAAACCAGAACTGAACCAGGACTGAACCAGAACTGAACCAGGACTAAACCAGACTAAACCAGAACTGAACCAGGACTGAACCAGAACTGAACCAGGTCTAAACCAGGACTAAAACCAGGACTGAAACCAGGACTGAACCAGGACTAAACCAGGACTGAACCAGAACTGAACCAGGACTAAACCAGACTGAACCAGAACTAACCAGACTAACCAAACCAGGGACTGAACCAGAACTAAACCAGGAACCAGGACTAAACTAGGACTGAACCAGGACTAAACAAGGACTGAACCAGGACTGAACCAGGACTAAGCCAGGACTAAAGTAAAACTGAACCAGGACTAAACCAGGACTAAACCAGGACTGAACCAGGACTAAAACCAGAACTGAATCAGGACTAAATCAGATCTAAACCAGGACTAAATCAGATCTAAACCAGGTCTTGCTTCAGCCTCCTGTTACTCACCAGGAATTGCACCAGCATCCTCCACACAAACTCCACATCAGCACTTTTCACTTCCTCAAAAAAAAAAAAAAAAAAAACGAAAACCTTTTGAGAAGCTCCGGAGTGAGAAGCTCCAGAAGAGGCCGCGGCGCTTGAGGACGAACCCAGACCACGTGCACCGATCCTGGGCCAAGAGCAGCTGTGAGCTGCTGAGTCGACACGGAGCTGGAGCAGAAAGAAACAGAACAAAAGAAAAATACTTTTACTTTTACATTTACTCACAAGAAGAGAAATAAAACAATAAAGAAATCATTAAAATATGTGAAAATAATAACGAGGTAACAGTAGTAGTAGTGGTAATAGTAGAAATAGTAATAGTAGTAGTAGTTGTAGTAGTAGTAGTAGTAGTAGTAGTAGTAGTAGTAGTAGTAGTAGTAGTAGTAGTAGTAGTAGTAGTAGTAGTAGTAGCAGTAGCAGTAGTAGTAGTAGTTGAAGTAGTAGTAGTAGCAGTAGTAGTAGTAGTAGCAGTAGTAGTAGTAGTAGTAGTAGTAGTAGTAGTAGTAGTAGTAGCAGTAGTAGTAGCAGTAGTAGCAGCAGTAGTAGTAGTAGTAGTAGCAGCAGTAGTAGTAGTAGCAGTAGTAGTAGTAGTAGTAGTAGTAGTAGTAGTAGTAGCAGTAGTAGTAGTAGTAGTAGTAGTAGTAGTAGTAGTAGCAGTAGTAGTAGTAGTAGTAGTAGTAGTAGTAGTAGTAGTAGTAGTAGCAGTAGTAGTAGTAGTAGTAGTAGTAGTAGTAGTAGTAGTAGTAGTAGTAGTAGTAGTAGTAGTAGTAGTAGTAGTAGCAGTAGTAGTAGTAGTAGTAGTAGTAGTAGTAGTAGTAGTAGTAGTAGCAGTAGTAGCAGTAGTAGTAGTAGTAGCAGTAGTAGTAGTAGTAGTAGTAGTAGTAGTAGTAGTAGTAGTAGTAGTAGTAGTAGTGTCCTTGGGCAAGACACTTAACCCACCTTGCCCACAGTGTCTGTGTGCACTGGTGTGTGAATGTGTGTGTGTGGTTCCTTGTTGTAAAAAGCTTTGAGCCTTAAAGGTGGAAAAGAGCTATAGAAAAATGTGACCATTTACCATAATACACAGTAATAATCATTAATAACAGTATAATACACAGTAATAATCATTAATAACAGTATAATACACAGTAATAATCATTAATAACAGTATAATACACAGTAATAATCATTAATAACAGTATAATACACAGTAATAATCATTATTAACAGTATAATACACAGTAATAATCATTATTAACAGTATAATACACAGTAATAATCATTATAACAGTATAATACACAGTAATAATCATTAATAACAGTATAATACACAGTAATAATCATTTGTCTTGTCGTCGCTGCAGATGCAGTTTTCTGTTTTGTCTGTTTCTCGGTGTCGTTGTCGTTCTCTGTTAAAGTTAAAGTTGGTGACACCAACTCAAAATCTGATTGGTTGAAGCGACAGTTTGATGGACGTTTGTTTTTGGATTGTGAAGGACTCAGATTCTGTGACTCTGACTCTGCCCGGCAACAGATGATGCTGAAATGTGATTGGTCGAATGATTTAATATGAAAAATCCTTGTGTGGAAACAAAACAAACATCGGGAAAACTCTGAAAGGAAGAGACAGAACATTTGGAATTATTTAATCATAAATATAATTAACATCAGTCTGTGATTCAGGGAGTTTTTTTTAGACCAACAGAGAAGCGGACAACACTGGGTAGTCGTAGAAACTTGTTGCTTATTTGAGAATATTTTATTGAACTTATAAGTTTTACCAAGCAGCACTTTGCATTTATTTTATTTTCCTGTTTGTATAAAGTTAAAATAAATTCTTGGTTTAATAAAAACACAAACAAACAACAAACAAATGGTTTTGGATTTTTTTTTGTTTTAGATTTTTTTTTCTCTTAATTATTTCTCCAGTTTCCTCCACATTTTCAGACACTTGTTGCCGTTGTGAATGAAACTCACACACACTCACACACACACACTCCAGACACACACACACATTCCTGACACACACACACACACACACACACACACACTCAGGGCTGGAGTAGAGGGAGCGTCCTGTGGAGAGGGACACATGTTTCAGATTTGGTTTCACACAGATTCATTATGAGACTGGCACAGGCCCATGAAGCTTCTGCTGCTCCAGGGAAACTCTGACCGACCCGACCCCACAAACACACCTCTGCTCTGGGACGCAAGAACCAGGCGGACCCCGGAACAGAACCAACAGGAACCAACAGAACCAACACAGAACCCCCCGGAACAGAACCATCACCAGACCAGAACCAACAGAACCAACGACATCACCCAGGCACAGAACTACCAGAATCATCACCGACACTGTACGACAACTCACCCTTATGTAACAGATAATACTCCCTACAACTGTACGACAACTCCAGGTCTGTTTTGAGAACAACATTAGAACATGATTTAAATCTCACAGAATCAGTTTTGCGTCATATAGAAGTTTTAAAGCTCTTGTTTGTCAGATCTGTGTGTGTGTGTGTGTGTGTGTGTGTGTGTGTGTGTGTGTGTGTGTGTGTGTGTGTGTGTGTGTGTGTGTGTGTGTGTGTGTGTGTGTGTGTAGTTGTGTTGTGTATGTGGGATGAGGCAGATTTTCCATGAGGTTTGTAAACACAAAGAGCTGACGACGAAAAAAAAAAGGAAAATACCAACGAGCCCGAAACTCTCCTAGACACAACCCGACTCTGACCCAAAGTCTCTGACTCCGAGTCTCTGACCCCAACTCTGACCCAAAGTCTCTGACCCCGACTCTGACCCCAACTCTGACTCCGACTCTGACTCCGAGACGTCAGAGTCTCGGAGTCAGAGTCTCGGAGTCAGAGTCTCGGAGTCAGAGTGTCGCCCCGACACTGTGACACTGAGACTCTGACTCCAAGACTCTGACTCCAAGACTCTGACTCCGAGACTCTGACTCTGAGCCTCTGAAACTCTGAGTTCAGGTCAGACGGCATCACAACTCTACAGAACAGAGTCATTAAGTGTGGAAGAGCAGAGAGACAGAACAAACCCCAGAGAAGAGAGAGGGAGAAGAGGAGAGAGAGAGCGGAGCGGAGCGAGGAGGAGGAGAGAGAGAGAGCGAGAGCAATAGATAAGAGAGAGAGTGAGAAAGAAAGAAGAAGGAACAGAGGGGAAAGTTAGGGAGAAAGAGAGAGGGGGGGGGCGAGATGAGAGAGTGAGAGAGACGTAAGAGACAGAGGAAGAGAGTGATAGATAAGAGAGAGAGCAAGAAAGAAGGGAAGAGGGACAGAGGGAAAAGTGAGAGAGAGAGAGAGAGAGAGAGAGAGGGGGGGACTGAGGGTGTGAGAAGAAGAGGGAGGAAGAGACTGAAACAGAGAGAGAGAGAGAGAGACGAGAGAGAGAGAGAGAGAGAGAGAGAGAGAGAGAGAGAGAGAGTAAGAGAGAGAGAGAGAGAGAGAGGAGGAGGAGGGAGGGAGATCAGAGTTGTGCGTCGGGGGCAGGAGGAGGAGTTGTGACTAAACATTTCAAGGTGTTCAGAATAATGTGAAGCAGATTGTGAGAACTTCTGCAACTTTTATTTGTTGGTTTGTCTGTATGTGTGTTGTGTGTGTGTGTGTTGTGTTTGTGTGTGTGTGTGTGTGTGTTTGTGTGTTCTGTGTGTGTGTGTTTGTTGTGTGTGTGTGTTTGTGTGTGTGTTGTGTGTGTGTGTGTGTTGTGTGTGTGTGTGTGTCTGTATGTGTGTGTGTGTGTTGTGTGTGTGTGTGTGTTTGTGCGTGTGTTGTGTGTGTGTGTGTGTGTGTGTGTGTGTGTGTGTGTGTGTGTGTTGTGTTGTGTGTGTGTGTGTGTGTGTGTTGTGTGTGTGTGTGTGTGTGTGTGTGTTTGTGTGTGTGTTTATTTTTTATTATTTAACACTATTAAAAATCTCTTTAAAAACATTTATTGAATTTACTTTTTTTTTTTAAATCATTAAATGTAATGACTTAAACGTCTCGTATTGGGCAAAATTGATCTTGAATTTGTTTTCTAACGTTGTTTTCTCCTCAAAATCAGAGCTGGACTTGTGTTTTGTTTCCTTCACATGTTTGAGTAAATCTTTATTATTGGTCTGTTTAGCTCCAAACGCTTTATTCCACCTTGTGATGTCATGAAGTGGTAGTTTTTCAAATGAACAGCTCAGTTTTTTAACCTTTAGTTCAGCAGCTCCAGCGCAGGAAAGATCCAGATGCAGAGGACAGATTCCATGGGGATGTTACTGTTTTGTCTGGAATGTTCCACAGTACGACATTAACAGTGTTGGGAAGGTGACTTTTAAAATGTAATCCCCTACAGATTACAGATTACACACACTAAAATGTAGTTTGTAACTTAATCCATTAAATGACTTAAAGTGAGTAATGTAATCTGATTACTTTGGATTACTTGATTTTCTGTAGAGAAACAAAGACGAGGAAATCTTCACATAAGAAGTTTTACCTGATAAAAGAAAATAAAAAGTCCAGATTTTACTTAAACATATTAAAAATATTATTGATAGAAGAAGAAGAAACACGTCACACAGCAGGATTTAGTCCAGTTTGAGACAGAGTTTAGACCTGGTTTAGTCTCGCTTTAGTCCTGGTTTAGATTTGGTTTAGACCTGGTTTTAGGTTTAGACTGGTTTAGTCTGGTTTTAGACCTGGTTTTAGACCTGGTTTTTCCTGTTTTAGACCTGGTTTTGTCCTAGTTTAGACCTGGTTTTAGACCCTGGTTTAGACCTAGTTTAGACCTGGTTTTAGACCTGGTTTTAGACCTGGTTTAGACCTGGTTTATCCTAGTTTAGACTAGTTTAGACCTTTTTAGTCTCGTTTAGACCTGGTTTAGATCTGGTTTAGACCTGGTTTTATCCTGGTTTAGTCCTGGTTTACCTAGTTTAGACCTGTTTAGACCTGGTTTTAGTCCTCGTTTTAGACCTGGTTTAGATCTGGTTTAGACCTGGTTTAGACCTGGTTTAACCTGGTTTAGACCTGGTTTTATCCTGGTTGACCTGGTTTAGACCTGGTTTTACCTGGTTTGGACCTGGTTTGGACCTGGTTAGACCTGGTTTTGGTTTTAGACCTGGTTTAGACCTGGTTTAGACCTGGTTTACCTGGTTTAGTCCTGGTTTTAGACCTGGTTTAGACCTGGTTTAGACCTGGTTTAGACCTGGTTTAGACCTGGTTTTAGACTGGTTTAGTCCCTGTTTAGACCTGGTTTAGACCTGGTTTTAGACCTGGTTTAGCCTGGTTTAGACCTGGTTTAGACCTGGTTTTAGTCCTGGTTTAGACCTGGTTTAGACCTGGTTTTAGACCTGGTTTAGTGCTGGTTTAGACCCTGGTTTAGACCTGGTTNGTAGTAGTAGTAGTAGTAGTAGTCGTAGTAGTAGTAGTAGTAGTAGTAGTAGTAGTATAGTAGTAGTAGTAGTAGTATAGTAGTATAGTAGTAGTAGTAGTAGTAGTAGCAGTAGTTAGTAGTAAGTAGTAGTAGTAGCAGTAGTAGTAGTAGTAGTAGTAGTAGTAGTAGTAGTATAGCAGTAGTAGTAGTAGTAGCAGTAGCAGTAGTAGTAGTAGTAGTCAGTAGTAGTAGTAGTAGTTAGTAGTAGTAGTAGTAGTAGTAGTAGTAGCAGTAGTAGTAGTAGTAGTAGTAGTAGTAGCAGTAGTAGTAGTAGTAGTAGTAGTAGTAGTAGTAGTAGTAGTAGTAGCAGTAGTAGTAGTAGTAGTAGTAGTAGTAGTAGTAGTAGTAGTAGCAGTAGTAGTAGTAGTA
>NW_026570971.1:1746533-1819033 GCF_026225935.1 Boleophthalmus pectinirostris | reverse complement strand
TAGACGTAGTACTAGCAGTAGTAGTAGTAGAAGAGGAAGTAGCAGCTGCAATAATAGTAGTAGTAGTAGTTGTTGTGTTGTTGGAGTAGTAGTTGTAGTAATAATAGTATTTGTAGTAGTAATAGTACTACTAGCAGTTGTAGCGGTAGTAGTAGTAGTCGTAGTAGCAAAAGTAGTAGTAGTAGCACTAGACGTAGTACTAGTAGTAGTCGTATTCACCTTGTTTCTATTGTTACATCATGGTTCTGTCTGGAATGTTCCACAGTGTGACTTTAAACAGCTCGACTTTACATTTATTCAATCACAGGTGGATTTTTTTTTAGCTCAAAAACACCTTAAAAACCGTTCATTGTGACAGTGCGCGGGGGTCGCCTCTCCACAGATCTGACCTGGGACTCGGTCTGGTCTGGTCTCCGTGGGGATAAAAAGCTTTAATGCCACACTGTGGAACATTCCAGACAAAAACAGCACCAGTCCAGGAGCCTGTGCAGTTCCACTTTTCCCTCCTCACGATTCGAGCTCCAGTCTCTGTGTTTTTCATTATCGGTTTTAGCTCCGGGTGAAACAGAACCAGATCCACTCGGACTCGGGACACGTCAGGATCGCGGCTGAGCTCCACCTGAAAGACTCATATTTGAGTTTGGGAGCAGTGAAAACACTCGGGGTTATTGATCGGAGGCTCCGGGCGGGCGGGCGCTGCTCCTCCCTCGTCCCGCGGCTCCGAGCGCCTGGTCCCCACATGTGACGCTCGGGGCCGGGACGTGACGCCGCCGCACACTCGCTCATGATCTGGACGAGTTATCCTCACAGCACAGAAACACACGGACTCTGAAACTGGGACGGAGACACAAACAGACAAAAAGAACTGACAGTGTGGAGCAGTTTGTTCACTTATTTTTATTCCCCACAAAGACGAACATTTAAAGGTTCTAGATCACACAAATCTGACTCTTTTGAACTTCTCAAAAACACACCTGGAGTTTTGTTTTGTTTCATTCACACTTTATAATAACTACACCTTATTTAGCCTTAATAAAGCATGAACAAAGACTTAATTAATAATGAACAAGGACTTAATTAATAATGATTCACGCTTAGTAAATGCTTAATAAAGCATATAAACAGATAACAGCCGCCTGAATTATCATTGCATTACATTATTAGTAAATCATTCTCTCATAGTTTACTAATGATTAATAAATGCTCAAATGGTTAGTTCATGAGTAATTAAGTATGAAATAATTATTAGTAACTATTTACAGCACAGGCAAATTAAGTGCAAGTGCTAATTAAGTTAGTAATTAAGTAGTTACTAAGTGTGAACAGCTTCTTCTTTTTTTCAGTAAAGATCAGCACTTCCAGGTCTGAAATCCTCCAAATGTTTCTTTTGAAGTTGTGTGTGCAGTTTAAACACACTTCCTTGGAGCACTTCCTGTATCACCACACGATGACATCACCAGGTGGAGCAGAGTGTTTCTCGTGGTCATGTCATATGTCGTAGCTCCAGGTTTGTTTGTGATGATGTAACAACTTTAAACACGGATTAAAGTTTTTAGTCCAATAAAAGATGACGTCACTGAACCTGACTCATCGTGAATAAACTCGATTCAACTTCTGTTCGTGTTTATTAAAGGTGATTTTCTCCATGGACGTGTTACTGCTTCATCTGGAATGTTCCACAGTGTGGCATTAAAGCTGATGTACCTGATGTAGTCTTGGTTTAGTCCTGGTTTAGTCCTGGTTCAGTCCTGGTTTAGTCCTGGTTTAGTTCTGGTTTATTCCTGGTTTAGTCCTGGTTTAGACCTGGTTTAGACCTGGTTTAGTCCTGATTTATTCCTGGTTTAGTCCTGGTTTAGACCTGGTTTAGTCCTGGTTTAGTCCTGGTTTAGTCCTGATTTATTCCTGGTTTAGTCCTGGTTTAGACCTGGTTTAGTTCTGGTTTATTCCTGGTTTAGTCTTAGTTTAGTCCTGGTGTAGACCTGGTTTAGTCCTGGTTCAGTCCTGGTTTAGTCCTGGTTCAGTCCTGGTTTAGTCCTGGTTTAGTCCTGGTTCAGTCCTGGTTTAGTCCTGGTTTAGTCCTGGTTCAGTCCTGGTTTAGTCCTGGTTTAGTCCTGGTTTAGTCCTGGTTCAGTCCTGGTTTAGTCCTGGTTTAGTCCTGGTTCAGTCCTGGTTTAGTCCTGGTTTAGTCCTGGTTTAGTCCTGGTTCAGTCCTGGTGTAGACCTGGTTTAGTCCTGGTTCAGTCCTGGTTTAGTCCTGGTTCAGTCCTGGTTTAGTCCTGGTTCAGTCCTGGTTCAGTCCTGGTTTAGTCCTGGTTTAGTCCTGGTTCAGTCCTGGTTTAGTCCTGATTTATTCCTGGTTTAGTCCTGGTTTAGTCCAGAGGCGCAAATAATGAAGAAAATTTGAGGTTTTTTTTGTTTTCTTATTTTTGATTTTATATTGAAAAACGAGGTTCTTCTTCTGCTGCATTTTTCACTTTGACTTTGATTTTATTACGACTTTATTCTCATAATATTACGACTTTAATGTTGAAATGTTACGACTTTATTCTCGTAGCACCAGCATCTTTTTTATTTTATTTTTTATCTGACTCTTATACTCCGTCGTAATGTGGCTCAAAATTGATTCCATAGTGATAATCAATTCTAAATACTAAAAAAAAAGGAAAAAAAAGTAATAAGTAAAGTAAAAATAATAAAATATCAAATGTGAGTTTTAATAAAAGGTCATGGGAAACGGGGCAGCGGTGATTTCCTGCTCAGACTCGTGTTTGTTGATGTTTACTTCTGTTTTCAGTGTTTCAGATCCGTTTGAATCCTCCTCGTTTGTGAGTAAATCTGTCCCGGCTTCGTCCTTTCACTCAGATGTTTATTGAAGAAGCAGAAACGTTCTCAGGTGAAGCAGAGTTTGACCCAGTTCTTTTGACTCAGATCTGGTGACTCACCTTCTTTTATCCGGGACTTTACTGGGACTTTAATAGAGCAGACGAACACAAAAGCGTCTCCGCCCTGAGCTCCTCTCGCTCGGCCAACGGACGCCGCCTCGTCCCCGACGCCTCACAGCAGCTCACAGCAGCTCACGTGTCCCTCTGCGCCTTTACATCACCTTTATTTATTACGAAATCATTATTCTGAGTTAAATAGTTCAGATTTAAAATATTCTCCTTGGAGTTTACATGGAAACAATCATCCTGAACTGAAGTTTACAGGAAAATAAGAAGATATTGTGTTTTGCAGTGACAGTGAACAACCAGAATAAACCACTTGTTATGTTTAATTCTGAATAATCATTTTCTTTACGAATTAAGTGTTTACATGGACTTTTTACAGCGGAATACTTTTTTTTTTTTCAGAATTAAATGATTGTATATGTAACCGTGGCAGTATGTAATAATCAGAGTTAAAGAGTTAAATCTGTAGTTTTTCATGTGAAGGGACCTGACACCTGCTCGTTTCCATGGTGATGTTATTAAACTGTTTAATGTTATTATGTTGTAATGAAATGTGATTCTGTTCATGTTATTATATATATATATATATATATATATATATATATATATATATATATATATATATATATATATATATATATATATATATATATATATATATATATTATATTTTTTTTTTTTTTTTGCAGTTTTTTTTTTTTTTTTTGCAGTTTTTTCAAATACAGGTGTTTTAGTCCTAAAAAAATACTTTGAAACGAGGTTGACTTTCCATAGATCTGATCTGACCCAGTTGTGTAATTTATTATTATTATTATTTTGTTTATCAGAGGAGATAAATCTGGTCTCTGGATGTGATCAGTCTGGTCTCTGGTCTCTGGTCTCTGGTCTTTGGTCTCTTGGTCTCTGGTCTCTGGTCTCTGGTCTCTGGTCTTTCTCTTGGTCTTTGGTCTCTGGTCTCTGGTCTCTGGTCTCTGGTCTCTGGTCTTTGGTCTCTGGTCTCTCTCTGGTCTTTGGTCTCTGGTCTCTGGTCTCTGGTCTCTGGTCTCTGGTCTCTTGGTCTCTGGTCTCTGGTCTCTGGTCTCTGGTCTTTGGTCTCTGGTCTTTAGGTCTTTGGTCTCTGGTCTCTGGTCTCTGGTCTCTGGTCTCTGGTCTTTGGTCTCTGGTCTTTGGTCTCTGGTCTCTGGTCTCTGGTCTCTGGTCTCTGGTCTCTGGTCTCTGGTCTCTGGTCTCTGGTCTCTGGTCTCTCTGGTCTCTGGTCTCTCTCTGGTCTCTGGTCTTTCGGTCTCTGGTCTCTGGTCTCTGGTCTCTGGTCTCTGGTCTCTGGTCTCTGGTCTCTGGTCTCTGGTCTCTGGTCTCTGGTCTCTGGTCTCTGGTGGTCTCTGGTCTCTGGTCTCTGGTCTCTGGTCTCTGGTCTCTGGTCTCTGGTCTGGTCTCTGGTCTCTGGTCTCTGGTCTCTGGTCTCTGGTCTCTGGTCTCTGGTCTCTGGTCTCTGGTCTCTGGTCTCTGGTCTCTGGTCTCTGGTCTCTGGTCTCTGGTCTCTCTGGTCTCTGGTCTCTGGTCTCTGGTCTCTCTGGTCTCTGGTCTCTGGTCTTTGGTCTCTGGTCTTTGGTCTGGTCTCTGGTCTCTGGTCTCTGGTCTCTGGTCTCTGTCTGTCTCTGGTCTCTGGTCTCTGGTCTCTGGTCTCTGGTCTCTGGTCTCTGGTCTGGTCTCTGGTCTCTGGTCTCTCTGGTCTTTGGTCTCTGGTCTTGGTCTCTGGTCTCTGGTCTCTGGTCTCTGTCTCTGTCTCTGGTCTCTGGTCTCTGGTCTCTGGTCTCTGGTCTCTGGTCTCTGGTCTCTGGTCTCTGGTCTCTGGTCTCTCTGGTCTCTGGTCTCTGGTCTCTGGTCTCTGGTCTCTGGTCTCTGGTCTCTGGTCTCTGGTCTCTGGTCTCTGGTCTCTGGTCTCTGGTCTCTGGTCTCTGGTCTTTGGTCTGGTCTCTGGTCTGGGTCTCTGGTGGTCTTTGCTGGTCTCTGGTCTCTGGTCTCTGGTCTCTGGTCTCTCTCTGGTCTCTGGTCTCTGGTCTCTGGTGGTCTCTGGTCTCTGGTCTCTGGTCTCTGGTCTCTGGTCTCTGGTCTCTGGTCTGGTCTCTGGTCTCTGGTCTCTGTCTCTGGTCTCTGGTCTGGTCTCTGGTCTCTGGTCTCTGGTCTCTGGTCTCTCTGGTCTCTCTGGTCTCTGGTCTCTGGTCTGGTCTCTGGTCTCTCTGGTCTCTGGTCTCTGGTCTCTGGTCTCTGGTGGTCTCTGGTCTCTGGTCTCTGGTCTCTGGTCTCTGGTCTCTGGTCTCTGGTCTCTGGTCTCTGGTCTCTGGTCTCTGGTCTCTGGTCTCTGGTCTCTGGTCTCTGGTCTCTTGGTCTCTGGTCTCTGGTCTCTGGTCTCTGGTCTGGTCTCTGGTCTCTGGTCTCTGGTCTTTGGTCTCTGGTCTCTGGTCTCTGGTCTCTGGTCTCTGGTCTCTGGTCTCTGGTCTCTGGTCTCTGGTCTCTCTGGTCTCTGGTCTTTGGTCTCTGGTCTCTGGTCTCTGGTCTCTGGTCTCTGGTCTCTGGTCCGGTCTCTGGTCTCTGGTGGTCTTGGTCTGGTCTCTCTGGTCTCTGGTCTCTGGTCTCTGGTCTCTGGTCTTGGTCTCTCTGGTCTCTGGTCTCTGGTCTCTGGTCTCTGGTCTCTGGTCTCTGGTCTCTGGTCTCTGGTCTCTGGTCTCTGGTCTCTCTCTCTGGTCTCTGGTCTTTGGTCTCTGGTCTCTGGTCTGGTCTCTGGTCTTCTCTGGTCTCTGGTCTCTGGTCTCTGGTCTCTGGTCTCTGGTCTCTGGTCTCTGGTCTCTGGTCTCTGGTCTCTGGTCTCTGGTCTCTGGTCTCTGGTCTGGTCTCTCTGGTCTCTGGTCTCTGGTCTCTCTGGTCTCTGGTCTCTGGTCTCTCTGGTCTCTGGTCTCTGGTCTTGGTCTCTGGTCTCTGGTCTCTGGTCTCTGGTCTCTGGTCTCTCTGGTCTCTCTGGTCTTGGTCTGGTCTCTGGTCTCTGGTCTCTGGTCTCTGGTCTCTGGTCTCTGGTCTCTGGTCTCTGGTCTCTGGTCTCTGGTCTCTGGTCTCTGGTCTCTCTGGTCTCTGGTCTCTGGTCTCTGGTCTCTGGTCTCTGGTCTCTGGTCTCTGGTCTCTGGTCTCTGGTCTCTGGTCTCTGGTCTCTTGGTCTCTGGTCTCTGGTCTTTGGTCTCTGGTCTCTGGTCTCTGGTCTCTGGTCTCTGGTCTTTGGTCTCTGGTCTCTGGTCTGGTCTCTGGTCTCTGGTCTCTGGTCTCTGGTCTCTGGTCTCTGGTCTCTGGTCTTCTGGTCTCTGGTGGTCTCTGGTCTCTGGTCTGGTCTCTGGTCTCTGGTCTCTGGTCTCTGGTCTCTGGTCTCTGGTCTCTGGTCTCTGGTCTCTGGTCTCTGGTCTCTGGTCTCTCTGGTCTCTGGTCTCTGGTCTCTGGTCTCTCTCTGGTCTCTGGTCTCTGGTCTCTGGTCTCTGGTCTCTGGTGGTCTCTGGTGGTCTCTGGTCTCTGGTCTCTGGTCTCTGGTCTCTGGTCTTCTGGTCTCTGGTCTCTGGTCTCTGGTCTCTGGTCTTGGTCTCTGGTCTCTGGTCTCTGGTCTCTGGTCTCTGGTCTCTGGTCTCTGGTCTCTGGTCTCTGGTCTCTGGTCTCTGGTCTCTGGTCTCTGGTGGTCTCTGGTCTCTGGTCTCTGGTCTCTGGTCTCTGGTCTCTGGTCTCTGGTCTCTGGTGGTCTCTCTCTGGTCTCTGGTCTCTGGTCTCTGGTCTCTGGTCTCTCTGGTCTCTGGTCTCTGGTCTCTGGTCTCTTAGTCTCTGGTCTCTGGTCTCTGGTCTCTGGTCTCTGGTCTCTGGTCTCTGGTCTCTGGTGGTCTCTGGTCTCTGGTCTCTGGTCTCTTGGTCTCTGGTCTTGGTCTCTGGTCTCTGGTCTCTGGTCTCTGGTCTCTCTGGTCTCTGGTCTTAGTCTCTGGTCTCTGGTCTCTGGTCTCTGGTCTCTGGTCTTTCTCTGGTCTTTGGTCTCTTCTGGTCTCTGGAGTTTTGTGCTGAAAAGGAGACGAGGGGAGAGTCGGGATCTGACATTTAGTCTGAACAGGTACAGAGAACATCTTTGTGTGAACGAAACTCAAGAGGAAAGAGAGAGAAGAGAGAAGAGAGAGAAATGTAGAGAAGCAGAGGATGAGGGAGAGAGAATTAAAGTAACACAAAACCACAGAGTTTGTTTCAGGATGTAAACGTGTTCAGATTTGTTCTCCAGACCCAAGTTTTATCAAACTAAAAGTGCTTAAAGTTGCTGTTTTTTTTTTGTTTGTTTGTTTTTTTATATAATTTATCAAGTTTGAGGGATTAGATACTCAGCCCATCCACAACAAGACAGACTTAACTAAATATAAAACTAACACGCATACAATAAATAATAATAATTAAAATAATAATAATAATAAGAAGAAGAAGAATAAAACAAAATGATAAAATAAAATGTGTGGAATTTTAAATCAACGTGTCATAAAAATCACGTGTGGAGATAAACAGGCTCAATTATTCTGATTATTACAAAACTTTAAATATGAAGTCAAACTGTTTATGTTTATGTTTTAATCTGGTATTTATTTATTTATTTATTTATTGTTTATTTCGTTGCAGTAAAATCATCTTTTCTAATCTCTGTGCTCTAACGTCGTTTCCTCGTCACACAGATCTGGACTTGAGTTTTGTTTCATTCACATCCGGGTTTTTCTATCAAAGAAAAAAAAACAAAAAACTCTCTGTTCCAACTTGTGATGTCATCATGTGGTGATACAAGAAGTGCTCCACTGTGTTTTTAAACTCCACACACCTTCACTAAAATCATTTATAACAGGAGAGTCAAACTCATTTTGTTCCGGGGTCGAGTCCAACCGACTTTGATCCAAAGTGTCCGGATCAGAAAACTCATGTCATATTAAACCCCAAAAATAACAATAAGTTCAAATATTTGTGCAGAGAAACACAAATCTATTACAGAAATCTTTTTGAATTGATGAACTCTTTCTTTTACAAAATATTATAATATTATGAACAACCTGAAACTTTAAGAAAAATTACAATTTCAACACAAAGTTTTAACATGAACTTGTCTGTAAACAGGAATAAGTCCATTTTTGTTGTAAAATCCTGCACTCGGCTCCACTTTTCTCATGTTGGACATTTTTCTGATGAGGGTGTCACGGTCAACAGTCAAAACCATCGTCCTTTAAGAGCGTTTGGAAAGAGACAAGTCTTCATTTGTGCTGCTCTGGTGGGAGGGGCCACGTACAGAGACGCTGGAGACGCTGCTGTGATAAACACCACAGAAAATTAACAAGATTTTAATAGAAAATATCATTAAAATATTTTAGTAGAAAATCAGCCGAGGGCCAGATTAAAGGTCTTGGAGGGCCGGATCTGGCCCCCGGGCCTCATGTTTGACACCTGTGATTTATATCATTTGAATAAATGGTTGAAGACGTTTTGCAGCTCATCCAAGCTGCTTCTTCAGTTCTTCAACCAAACTAACTTTTGTCCAGTCGACAAACTGAATCTTCTCCTCGCTGTGAATCCTGATGCTGTGAGGTCAGACAGTTTCCACCAAGTGAAACCGGCTCATAGTTTAATATGGGACCTGATTATAAAGTGTTACTCAGTTTTCTTTCATTACGCGTTCGTTTCACTATTTTATTATTACCAACCAACAAAAAACAGGCATGACCCAGTTTTTTATTTTGAAATTCTGGTCACCCAACACCAGGCATGTCCAAACTATGGCCCGTGTGCCAAATGCGGCCCTTTGACATATTTTTCTTGGCCCTCAGGCTTCTCAGGGAATTGGCCCAAATTAAACTGCATCAATTTTAAAAAATTACTTTTTACTGCAAGTTTTTTTTTTTATCTTCCTTGATAAAGCCAGTGTTTAATATTTAGTGTTTAGTGGTTTTAAGGATCTTAGCATGAATAAAGACGATGGCTCATTTTAATGTTAAACCTGCACATATTTTAGTTATTGACGGTGTTGAGCATCAGTTTACAGACTTCGTTCAGTCTCTAATTCATTTGTGTTTACATACGTGGCCCTTGATGAAAAAAGTTGGGACACACTGATCTACTCTGGTCGCTCCCGAGATCCAGGTTGGAGAGTCTCGCTTTACTGAATTTAAGGTCAAAAGACACATACAAGTTGAATTTAATTGGAAATGTGAACGACCTTGAAAAAACATCAGATTTTCACAAAAAAATCAGAACTGAGCGTTAATTCCTGCAGTCTGAACTTAGTTTGGTGAAGATGTAAACAGACGAATAATAAAGCGTCGCTCAAACACGTGTGAATGATAAAAACACAACTCCGGCTCTGTTTTTGAGGAGGGAACGACATTAGAACGTGGATTAAATCTCACAAGAGTGCGTTTTGTGCGATGTAGGACGTTTAAGTCGTTACTAAGCCTGACTCATCTCCGATCGTTTAAACGGATTAAACCTTCATTCATTCTTCAGGAGCTCGTCATTAAAGTCTTACAAAAGTCCCCGAGGCTCAACTCTCGTGTCTCCTCTTCACAACCAACACTGATTTTGTTTTGTTTTTTGTAGCGGATTTGTTTTAAAAAAAAAAAAAAAAAAAAAAAGAGGAAGAGAAAGAGGAAGCACGGATCGCTGACAGGAAGTGAGAGCGTCGCCATGGAAACGGCCAGCGAGGTCAAGGGAGCGACGCGAAAACAAACCGGCTCCTGAGCTCACGGCGTCACGTTACGATAAAGACGCACCGTGCGACTTTCCCGCTGGACAAGACCGTCGGGAATGTTCCGCAGTGTGGCATTAAAGCTTCCTGTCATCACTGAGACCAGACCGGGTCGAGGTCCAGGTCAGATCTGTGGAGAGGCGACCCCGCTCACAGTCACAGTGTCTGTTTTTCAAGGTGTTTTTGAGTTATACAGATGTTTAAAGTCACACTGTGGAACATTCCAGACAGAGGAATAACAGTCCTGGTCTAGTCCTGGTCTAGTCCTGGTTTAGACCTGGTTTAGACCTGGTTTGGTCCTAGTTTAGACCTGGTTTAGAGCTGGTTTAGACCTGGTTTCGACCTGGTTTGGTCCTGGTTTAGACCTGGTTTAGACCTGGTTTAGACCTGGTTTAGACCTGGTTTGGTCCTGGTTTAGACCTGGTTTAGACCTGGTTTAGATCTGGTTTGGACCTGGTTTAGACCTGGTTTAGACCTGGTTTACCTGGTTTAGACCTGGTTTTAGACCTGGTTTTAGACCTGGTTTAGATCCTGGTTTAGACCTGGACCTGGTTTTAGACCTGGTTTAGACCTGGTTTAGACCTGGTTTAGACCTGGTTTGGAGACCTGGTTTAGACCTGGTTTAGACCCTGGTTTAGACCTGGTTTAGACCTGGTTTAGACTGGTTTGGACCTGGTTTAGACCTGGTTTAGACCTGGTTTGGTCCTGGTTTTAGACCTGGTTTTAGACCTGGTTTAGACCTGGTTTAGACCTGGTTTGGTCCTAGTATAGACCTGGTTTAGACCTGGTTTAGACCTGGTTTAGACCTGGTTTAGACCTGGTTTAGATATAAAGACACGTGGGAACAGAAAAGAAAGTTTCTCCAACCTGTAAAACCACGTTGTGTTTCTTTGGCCCTTATGTTTCGAATCGCGCCAAATCCGCGAACCACTTCCTGAAGCGATCACGTGGTCGAGTCGGGCGGCGAGGCTTCGGACGTCGTCATTTTTGACTCCTCCCCCAAATGACGCGAACCTCGACACGCGCTTCACGGAAACACCCGCTTCATGACTCGACACGGGCTTCGAAACCTCGGCACGTCTCAGAACATCACTACTGAAAACCTATTTACATTATTTACAATTTAAATATTTATTGACCCAAAACGTCACATTGTTTTGTCGTTAAAATAAAAATGTGGGAGCTTCACAGAACTGCAGTGTGTCTGTTTCGGTTTTTTGCTCAGCTGGTTTAGTCCTGGTTTAGACCTGGTTTAGACCTGGTTTAGACCTGGTTTGGTCCTAGTTTAGACCTGGTTTAGACCTGGTTTGGTCCTGGTTTAGACCTGTTTTAGACCTGGTTTTACATTGTTTACAATTTAAATATTTATTGACCTAAAACGTCACATTGTTTTGTCATTAAAATAAAAACGTGGGAGCTTCACAGAACTGCAGTTTGTCTGTTTCGTTCAGCTGCAAAGTGTCATTTCCGGATTTCCGCTTCCTTGGACAAAAACTCGCTTTATAATCAGACACAGAATTTCTCAAATACACGAGAAAAAAAAAGCACCGGGCCTTTACAGAACTCAAGTCCCCCCGTCCACAAACGCTTCCAGTTCAATTAAAGTCCACAGTTTTGGTTTTGGCTTCGTTTGTAAACCCGTTCACGCTCCGTTTTAATTTTTCTTCTCTCCGGTGACTTTACTTTCTACTCTTCTTTCTAATAATAAACCTCAAAGCCGCAAATCAACGCCGTCTTTTCGGTCTCGAGAGGCAAGACGGCGCGAAAAAAACGGACAAAGGACGCGCAAAAAGTGGCGAAAGAAAGGATTTAAAAAGCGAGGGGAAGACGGACTGACCCGCGCACATTTACTTTGGCTTTCGGCGGCTCGCGGCCTCTTGGCAACGGGCAGCGGCTGTGAAAGAATCCCACAGCGCTGCCAAAAAGAGAAGACACAGAGGAGAGAGGGGGCTTGTGGGTAATGAAGGGGAGGATGGAGGGAGGGAGGGTGGTTGCCCCGGGCGACAGGGCTGAATGGATTCCTCTGGTTTCAAAACGAGGCGGGCGATGGCGTTTGCAGAGCGAGCGACGACTTGGCCTGGTTTTCTTCGGGCCGAACGCGAGTTAAGACGACGGTTCAAAAGTTCAAGATTTAATTCGAGGACAGTGGGAGGAACTTAAAGGTGCGACATCACGAAAAACGGACTCTGGTGAGCTTTAAAAAACACGTTAGAACGTTGTTACCTCATCAGAAACCACGGAAGCCGAGAGGGGTCGCAACGAACGCGACGACACGACAAACGCAAACGCGACGACACGACAAAAAGCCACAACACAACAAAAAAAAAAAGCCACAACGATCTGATCTGAAGGTTGGCGGTTTGAATCCAGTTCTTGACATAAACATCACAGGTTGTGGGTCAGATCCACTGACATGTGGCTGGTGTGACTCCAGCTCCCACAGAATGCTGTTGTCGTGTCCTTGGGCAAGACACTTAACCCACCTTGCCCCCAGTGTCTGTGTGCACTGGTGTGTGAATGTGTGAGTGGTTCCTTGTTGTAAAAAGCTTTGAGCCTTGAAGGTGGAAAAGTGCTATAGAAAAAAAATGACCATCAGGCTCAGAACTATCATCAAATCTGGAAAATGAACCCAAGATGTGTCGTGTTGTTTTGCTCATGGGCCCAAAAATAATTTTCTATTCCGCGTTTACTTCCTGAATCCAGTGAGCTCCTCCCCCCGTGTGACGTCTGTAACGACGTGAAGCGTTTGGACCAATCAGAGCGAGAGCTACAAGAGCGGAGCAAGAGGGGAACTTTTACAAAGAATTACTTTTAGGATTTAAAATGTTTAAAGTTTATGTTGTGAAAATAGAAAAGAATCCAACACGACTGTAGTAAACAGAGTCACACAAACAGGTCCTCACATTTCCTCTCTGATTGTCTGTGTTTATAAAAACAACAGTGACAGTGTCAGAAAAAAATCATTTTTGGTCGGAAGTTCAGTCGGTCGAGTGTTCGTCCACTGATCTGAAGGTTGGCAGTTCAAATCCCACTTCAACACAAACATCGTTGGTTGAGCGTCAGATCCACAGGAGCTGGTGTGAATCCAGCTCCTACAGATGAATGCTGTTGTTGTGTCCCTGGGCAAAACACCCCACCTCACCCCCAGTGTGTGTGTGTGTGTGTGTGTGTGTGTGTGTGTGTGTGTGCGTGTGTGTGCGTGAGTGTGTGTGTGTGTGTGTGTGTGTGCGTGTGTGCGTGTGTGTGTGTGTGTGTGTGTGTGTGTGTGTGTGTGTGTGTGTGTGTGTGTGAGTGTGTGGTTCCTTGTTGTAAAACACTTTGAGGACCCTGAATGTGGAAAAGCTCTATAGAAAAAAATGTGACCATTTGGTCATCCATCCATCCATCCATCCATTTTCGTCCACTTATCCGGGGCCGGGTCGCGGGGGCAGCAGCCTAAGCAGGGACTCCCAGACTTCTTTCATCCCAGACACGTCCTCCAGCTCCTCCGGGGGGACCTGAGGTGTTCCCAGGCCAGACCAGAGACATAGTCCCTCCAGTGTGTCCTGGGTCTTCCCCGGGGCCTCCTCCCGGTGGAACATGCCCGGAACACCTCCCGAGGGAGGCGCCCAGGAGGCATCCGGAACAGATGCCCGAGCCTCAACTGGCTCCTCTCGACGTGGAGGAGCAGCGGCTCTACTCCGAGCTCCTCCCGTGTGACTGAGCTCCTCACTCTGTCTCTAAGGGAGACGCCCAGACACCCTGCAGAGGAAACCCATTTCGAGCACTTGTATCCGCGATCTCGTCCTTTCGGTCACTACCCAGAGCTCATGACCATTTGGTCAGTTTTGGCAAATTTTCATAAATTAAAAAGAAAAAAAAAAAAAAAAACAACAGTTGTTGTCATTAGAATATCTTCAAATCTGAGAATTTCCTGAATTTCAAACAAAAAGTTTTGGTTGAGTGGTTAACTGCTCAGCAAGTCATGCAGGAGTCTCAGTTTTAATTCTCATTTCTGACGATATTTATACTAAACAACAAAACTGTGTCAGAGAAACAACTCCAGCCTCGAGTTTAAGATGAAGAGACTTTAAACCAGATTTAACTTCACTTAAACATCGCTGTGTTCAACAACTGATGGAAAAACCCACTGTTCAGTCCTGGTTTAGTCCTGGTTTAGTCCTGGTTTAGTCCTGGTTTAGTCCTGGTTTAGATTCATATCTCGTCTTTCTTTAAACATTCTTTTCTTTTAAACACAACTTCAGGTGTGAGTGTGATGAGGAAACGACAGAAGAACATCAGAACATTAAAAAATAACTAACATTAGAACATCAGAACATGGCTCAGTTTTCTCTCTTTAAACTGCAGTTGTGTTGTGTTTTTGTGTTTTATTTTTTGTGTTGTGTTTTTTTTTGTTTTATTTTGTGTGTTGTTTTTTCGCTCTTAACCTCATCAAACATGTGATGATTTGTGTGATGATTTGTGTGATGATTTGTGTGATGATTTGTGTGATGATTTGTGTGATGAGTTGTGTGATGATTTGTGTGATGATTTGTGTGATGATTTGTGTGATGATTTGTGTGATGATTTGTGTGATGATTTGTGCGTTTGTCCGTTTCTCTTTGCCCAGCTGCACTTCTCTTCTGAATAGACTTTAATGAAGCGTTTGATTGGCTCGTGGATGAAGGCCCCTCTCTGCCCCTGCCGCCCCCGCCCCCGCGCCCCCGCCGCCCCCCGCCACCCCCTGCCCCCCCCCCCCCCCCCCCCCCCTCGCCCGCGCAGTGACATAATCGGCGAGCTGTGGGTCGGCCTGGTTCCTCGGGAGAATGGGGCCTTTGAAGGATCCCGGCGCGAGCTCGGACCCGGGTTCATTAGCAGTCCGGGCGGGTGCGGTCCTGCCTCAAGTCCCCCTCCAGCGGGCGCCATCAACGGACCAATCACAGAACAAGAACGTCTCTATGGCGGCGGGCGAACGGCGAAGAACGAACAACGAAGAGTCAATGTGATCAGTGTTTGGTTTAACGACAAATCACAAACACAAGTCAACGTGGACATGATCCAAATGTCTCTCAGACCGGGTTTAGTCCTGGTTTAGTCCTGGTTTAGACCTGGTTTAGACCTGGTTTAGACCTGGTTTAGTCCTGGTTTAGTTCTAGTTTAGTCCTGGTTTAGACCTGGTTTAGTCCTGGTTTAGTTCTAGCTTAGTCCTGGTTTAGACCTGGTTTAGACCTGGTTTAGTCCTTGTTTAGTCCTGGTTTAGTTCTAGTTTAGTCCTGGTTTAGACCTGGTTTAGGTCTAGTTTAGTCCTGGTTTAGACCTGGTTTAGACCTGGTTTAGTCCTTGTTTAGGTCTAGTTTGGTCCTGGTTTAGTCCTGGTTTAGACCTGGTTTAGGCCTGGTTTAGTCCTGGTTTAGTTCTAGTTTAGTCCTGGTTTAGACCTGGTTTAGACCTGGTTTAGTCCTTGTTTAGGTCTAGTTTAGTCCTGGTTTAGACCTGGTTTATTCCTTATTTGGTCCTGATTTAAATCTGGTTTCCTTCTGGTTTAGTTCTTGTTTAGTCCTGGTTTGGCACAGGTTTAGTCCTGATTTAAATCTAGTTTAGCCCTGGTTTAGTTGTAGTTTAGTTTCGGTTTAGTCCTCATTTAAATCTGGTCTAATTCTGGTTTAGTTCTGGTTTAAAAGTCAAGAGTTAAAAATCCAAAGTCTGATTAAATCTCATAAAACAAATATTTGTCCATAAGTGTGCTGTGTATTTTATTTTATTTTATTTTATTTATTTAGTTAGTTAGTTAGTTAGTTAGTTAGTTTAGTTTAGATTTTTACTTATTTTTTTATTTATTATTATTACTATTTTTTAATTTTTATTTAATTTTGTTGTTATTATTTTTATTTTATTATTTTTTATTTTATTTTTTTATTTATTAAATATTATTATTTTTTATTTAATTCATTTTATTCAGGTTTTTATTAATTTTTTTAATTTTTTTTTTTAGATGTTCAGATGCTGTAATTACATTTTTATAAACTGTTCTCGGGTCGTTTTTGTGTCGATTGTTTTGGTTTCTGTTCCGTACGAATGATGCAAACTCTTAAAACGTCAAAATAAAAAAAATCATAAAAACAAACGTCCTGGTTTAGTCCAGGTTTAAATCTGGTTTATTCTTTGTTTGTTCCTGGTTTAGTTTTGGTTTAAAAGTCAAGAGTTAAAAATCCAAAGTCTGATTAAATCTGATAAAACAAATATTTGTCCATAAGTGTGCCATGTATTTATTTTATTTTAATTTTTATTTATTTTTTATTTTATTTATTTTTTATTATTATTTTTATTTTATTTTACTTATTTTAATTTAATTTATTTTTAATTTATGTATTTGATTTATTTATTTATTACATTTTAATATTTATTTATTTTATTTTATTCCGTTTTTCTTTTTCAATATGTTTTTTTTTTTTTTTTTTTTTTTTTTTTTTTTTGACACAAAAATGATGCAAACTCTTAAAACGTCCAAATAAAAAATGGTAAAATCAAAAGTTGTAAATGTCGTGGATGATTTTTCTGCGTGGACGTGTTTCCCGTCGAGCGCCGCGCCCGACAGAACCTGTTTTACACCGTGTCATTTACAGAACCATTAAACATTCCTATAAACAAACATAATTACAGTCCCACGCTCTGAACATGCTCCCCGCGCTGAGTCCCTCCCCCTGCAGAGCGCTGTCACAACACACTCACAAAAACTCCGGCACGTCGCGTCAGGTTTGTCCGGTCGCCGCCGTGTGCAACGTTTGGTCTCGGGTTTTTTGTTTATTTAAGGAAAAACGTCGTGTGGGAGCGAGTGGGCGGAGCCTCGTACCAGGAGGGTTTGAATAGGGCCCGGGAGAGATCGCTAGATTAGTTAAACGTGCAGGGATGAGTCAAAAACTGTTTCAGATTCAAGAACAAGTGGATAAATGTTTAATTCAAGTAGACTTGGTTTAGACCTGGTTTAGTTCTGGTTTAGTCCTGATTTAACTCTGGTTTAGTCCTGGTTAAGTCTTAGTTTAGTTCTGGTTTAGACCTTGTTTAGTCCTTGTTTAGTCCTGGTTTAGTCCTGGTTTAGACCTGGTTTAGTCCTTGTTTAGACCTGGTTTAGACCTGGTTTAGTCTTGATTTAGTCCTGGTTTAGTTGTTGTTTAGACCTGGTTTAGTTCTGGTTTAGTCCTGGTTTAGACCTTGTTTAGACCTGGTTTAGTCTTGATTTAGTTCTGGTTTAGTCCTGGTTTAGTCCTAGAGCCTGGTTTAGACCTGGTTTAGTCTTGATTTAGTCCTGGTTTAGTCCTGGTTTTAGTCCTAGTTTAGTTGGTTTTAGACCTGGTTTTTAGTCCTGGTTTAGTCCTGGTTTAGACCTGGTTTAGACCTGGTTTAGTTTTAGTCCTTGATTTAGTCCTGGTTTAGTCCTGGTTTAGTCCCTAGTTTAGCTCTGGTTTAGTCCTGGTTTTGTCCTGGTTTAGTTTTGGTTTTAGTCCTGGGTTTAGACCTGGTTTTAGTCCTGGTTTAGACCTGGTTTAGTCCTGGTTTAGTCCTGGTTTAGTCCTGGTTTAGACCTGGTTTAGACCTGGTTTAGTCCTGGTTTAGACCTTTTAGTTTTAGTCCTGGTTTAGTCCTGGTTTAGTCCTGGTTTTGTCCTGGTTTAGTTTTTGGTTTAGTCCTGGTTTAGACCTGGTTTTTAGTCCTGGTTTAGGCCTGGTTTAGACCTGGTTCAGTCCTGGTTTAGTCCTGGTTTAGACCTGGTTTAGACCTGGTTTAGTCCTGGTTTAGTCCTGGTTTAGGTTTAGTCCTGGTTTAGTCCTGGTTTAGTCCTGGTTTAGTCCTGGTTTAGTCTGGTTTAGTCCTTGTTCAATCCTGGTTTAGTCCTGGTTTAGTCCTAATTTAGTCCTAATTTAGTCCTGGTTTAATCCTGGTTTATTCCTGATTTAGACCTGGTTTAGACCTGGTTTAGTCCAGGCTTAGTCCAGATTCAGGCCTTAGTTTAGAATCTGGACTAAACCTGGACTAAACTTTTTGAACTCTTTTTGAAACACAATCTATGAACTGTTGTTTGAGACTAAACCAGGACTAAACTAAAGACAGAACTGGACTAAACCTGGACTAAACCTAAGGACTAAACCTGGACTAAACTAAGGACTGAACCTGGACTAAACCTGGACTAAAACCTGGACTAAAGGACTAAACTTTGGACTAAACCTAAACTGGACTAAACCAATTAAATGTGAAAGAAAAGTAAACCTGGACGATGGACTAAACAGACTTCTGCTGGTAGAGTCTGCCTGGTACCTGGTCTAGTCCTGGTAGGGTCCAGGTTTAGTCCTGGTTTAGTCCTGGTCTAGCTCTGGTATAGTCAATGTTCAGTCCCTCTTTTGTTCAGTCCATGGTTTTGTTTTGTTTTGGTCCTGGTTTAGTCCCTGGTCTAGTCTTGGTCTAGTCCTGGTCTAGTTCAGCCCTGGTTCAGTCCTGGTTTAGTCCTGGTTTAGTCCTGGTTCAGTCCTGGTTCTCTGGTTTAGTCCTGGTTTAGTCCTGGTTTAGTCCTGATCTTTTCCTGGTTCAGTCCTGGTTTAGTCCTGGTTTAGTCCTGTTTAGACCTGGTTTAGTCCTGGTTTAGTCCTGGTTCAGTCCTGGTTTAGTCCTGGTTTAGTCCTGGTTCAGTCCTGGTTTAGTCCTGGTTTAGTCCTGGTTTAGTCCTGGTTTAGACCTGGTTTAGTCCTGGTTTAGTCCTGGTTTAGTCCTGGTTCAGTCCTGGTTTAGACCTGGTTTAGTCCTGGTTTAGACCTGGTTTAGTCCTGGTTCAGTCCTGGTTTAGTCCTGGTTTAGTCCTGTTTAGACCTGGTTTAGTCCTGGTTTAGTCCTGGTTTAGTCCTGGTTCAGTCCTGGTTTAGTCCTGGTTTAGTCCTGGTTTAGTCCTGGTTTAAGTCCTGGTTTAGTCCTGGTTTAGTCCTGGTTTAGTTTAGAATTGAGTAATTATAAAACTCGCACACACAGCTCAGACCTGGTGCACCTGTGACCTTTGACCTTTGACCTGTCTTCCCACTCTTCACTGCACTGCACTCAGGTCACACTCAGGTCACACTCAGGTCACACTCAGGTCATCAGTTTCCTGTGAGTGGGCCCAGTTCAGCCCACAGAAAAAAAAAAACAAATGTTCAAATGTTCAAGTGTTTAAATGTTGAAGTGTTGGAGAGTGGAGCTGGACCCTGGGAGCAGTGACACCGCCCCCTGCTGCTCACACCAAGCACTGCACTTCCTCTAGAGTCACAAATGATGAACCAGGATAAAAGTGTGTGAGTATTTTTAAAACAAAAATTAAAAAAAATAAAAAATGAAGCAAAACAGAGAGAATAAATCAGACCAAGGAGCAGCGGAGAAAAAGAAGTTAGACTCTCAAGTTCAGGAGGTTAGATTTAGTCTTTACTTTGAGTAGGTTAGTCCTGGTTTGGATCTGGTTTGGTCCTGGTTTAGCACTGATTTAGTCCTGACTTAGTCCTTGTTTAGTCCTGGTTCAGTCCTGGTTTAGCTCTAGTTTGTCATGCGTTACTTTTGGCTTAGTCCTGGGTTAAACCTGATTTAGTCTTGATTTAGTCCTTGTTTACTTTTGGTTTAGACCTGGTTTTGTTTTAGTTTAGTCCTGGTTTAGTTTTGGTTTGGAACTGGTTCACCTTTGGTTGAGTCCTGGTTCAGTCCTGTTTTACTTTTGGCTTATTGGAGGTTCAGTCCTGGTTTAGTTTTAATTTAGTCCTGGTTTTAGACCTGTTTTAGTCCTTGTTTAGTCCTGGTTTAGTCCTTGTTTAGTCCTTGTTTAGTCCTGGTTTGGTCCTGGTTTTAGTCCTGGTTTAGACCTGGTTTAGTCCTGGTTTAGACCTGGTCTGGTTTGGCACAGACCTGTACATGGGTTTTGTCTGGACTCGTCCTTCAGGCTCCAGATCTGAGTTGATGATTGACATGAAGAACAACGAGATCTGACAGAGGCAGAGTGAACGGTTCAACTGAAACCTGATCTGAACCAGACTCACCCAGGCCAAACAAACAGACTCACCCGGGACAAACAGACTCACCCGGGACAAACAGACTCACCCGACTCACCCGGGACAAACAGACTCACCCTCACCCAGGGACAAAACAGACTCACCCGGGACAAACAGACTCACCCGGGACAAACAGACTCACCCGGGACAAACAGACTCACCCGGGACAAACAGACTCACCCGGGCCAAACAAACAGACTCACCCGGGACAAACAGACTCACCCGGGCCAAACAAACAGACTCACCCGGGCCAAACAGACCACCAGACTCACCCGGGCCAAACGGACTCACCCAAGGCCAAACAGCCTCACCCGGGCAAACAGACTCACCCAGACTCACCCGGGCCAAACGGACTCACCCGGGCCAAACGGACTCACCCGGGCCAAACAGACTCACCCAAACTCACCCGGGCCAAACACTCACCGGGCCAAACAGACTCACCCGGGCCAAACGACTCACCCGGGCCAAACAGACTCACCCGGGCCAAACAGACTCACCCGGGACAAACGGACTCACCCGGGCCAAACAGACTCACCCGGGCCAAACGGACTCACCCGGGTCAAACAGACTCACCCGGGCCAAACAAACAGACTCACCCGGGTCAAACACTCACCCGGTCAAACGGACTCACCCGGGCCAAACACTCACCCGGGCCAAACAGACTCACCCGGGCCAACTCACACAGACTCACCCGGGCCAAACAGACTCACCCGGGACTCACCCGGAACAGACAGACTCACCCGGGACAAACAACTCACCCGGGACAAACACACTCACCCGGGACAAACAGACTCACCCGGGACAAACAGACTCACCCGGAGTCAGACAAACAGACTCACCCGGGCCAAACAGACTCACCCGGGACAAACAGACTCACCCGGGACAAACAGACTCACCCGGACAAACAGACTCACCCGGACAAACACACTCACCGGGACAAACAGACTCACCCGGGACAAACAACTCACCCGACACAACTCACCCGGGCCAAACAGACTCACCCGGGCCAAACAGACTCACCCGGGCCAAACAGACTCACCCGGGCCAAACAGACTCACCCGGGCCAAACAGACTCACCCAGGCCAAACAAACGGACTCACCCAGGACAAACGGACTCACCCGGGCCAAACAGACTCACCCGGGTCAAACAGACTCACCCGGGTCAAACAGACTCACCCGGGTCAAACAGACTCACCCGGGTCAAACAGACTCACCCGGGCCAAACAGACTCACCCGGGCCAAACAAACAGACTCACCCGGGCAAACAGACTCACCCAGACTCACCCGGGCCAAACAGACTCACCCGGGCCAAACAGACTCACCCGGGTCAACCAGACTCACCCGGGCCAAACAGCTGTGCAGTTTGACCCAGATGACATAAAAGTGACTCTGTGAGGTTTAAGTCTTGTTCTGATTTTGTTTCCTCATCAAAACAAACCTGGACTTGTGTTTTGTCGACATGTTGAAATACACACAGGAGTCATACAGACTGTTTATTTATTTATAAAAAAAAAAAAAAAAAAAAAAACTTTCAGTGCAAACATAAAGGTGTCAGTCCAGTAAAAATCAGTAATATTTGATGTTTTTTTTTGTTTTTTTTACTTAAAATAATGCAGAATCATGTTTTTAATGTTTTTCTTTAACACTGTTTATAATCACCTACAGAACATGAACCAGGACTAAAACAGGACTAAACCAGGACTAAACCAGGACTAAACCAGGACTAAAACAGGACTAAAACAGGACTAAACCAGGACTAAAACAGGACTAAAACAGGACTAAACCAGGACTAAACCAGGACTAAAACAGGTCTAAACCAGGACTGAACCAGGACTAAAAATGGACTGAAACAGGTCTAAAAGAGGTGTAAACCAGTACTAAATTATGTCTGAACCAGTCCTGGAGTAGACCTGGTTTAGTCCTGGTTTAAACCTGGTTTAGACCTGGTTTAGTCCTGGTTTAGACCTGGTTTAGTCCTGGTTTAGACCTGGTTTAGACCTGGTTTAGACCTGGTTTACCTGCCTGGTTTAGTCCTGGTTTAGACCTGGTTTAGTCCTGGTTTAGACCTGGTTTACAGACCTGGTTTAACACTGCAAACTGTTTTAAATGAACAAATTCTGTTGTTCACGTTTTTTCATAAATTCAAAATCAGGTCAGATTATTCTCATTTGTCAACAAAATATTTAAATTTTCGTGTGTTTAGTCCAAATTTGAGTCCATGAGAAACCGTCTTTAAACGTCGCTTAAACTTCTCGTAATCGTTTTTTTTTTCCATCGACGAGCACTTTTCCGTGTTTTGGACCTGGATCGTTGGTTTTCCGGCCAAAATCTCAAGGTGTAAAAACAGTTCTGCCCGTGCGGTTTAAGAGGTTTAAACCTTTAGAATAACGCTCACTTAGCGTCGACGTTTCTCCTCGAATCAATGGGCTCTTTATGCCGATTTTACTGTAACCAGAAGAGAAACGCGCTCACACCTCGCAGCTGCTCCAGGAGAAAACTCAGAGCTTCACCTCCGCGGACGGACGAGTGGAGACTTCACACGACCCGAGGGACCTGCGCGCCTCCAGGTATTCCAGGCGGTCGGGTTTTAAGGGCCTGAGATCCTGAGACGTGGGAATGTTTTCAGAAACGAGTTTGGGAGAAGGAATTTTAGTTTTGTTCAGAGTTAAAAGTTCTAATTTCTATCTACACGTTCCCATGCTTTTTCATGGACAAAATTTCAAAACTTTTCCGTGACTTTTTTAGGCCTCAGAAATGATATTTTCAATTTCTGTGACTTTTCCAGGATTTCCATGACCGTGGGAACTCTGTATCTACTCAGCTTTTATCTACACTTGGGTTCAGTCAAGTGTTAACGGAGGAAACAGGGTCAGATTTTTGACATTCAAATGTCTCTTATTCAGAAACTAGAGGAACTATTGAAATAAGTAAAGTATCAGAATGTAGGAAAGAGTTACACTCCAACAGGGTCAAGTTAAACCTGTGAGATTCTTTCAAGTTCAAGACAAAAAATAAAAAAACTCATGTCGGTAACGGAGGGAATGAAATATGCAGCACTTTTTGGTCAATAAATCCAAACAGTGATAACTCTTGGTTCTCACTTCCATATCCTTAACAAACTGGTTTGAATATTTGCTTCATATAGTTTTCTACCATATGGTACAAGATTAGGTTGAAAAACCTCTGACTTTTTGACTCATGAGATTTTTTATTAAGAAAGTTCATGGTAACGGAGGGAAAAGTAACGGAGGGAAAATTGTACAAACAAGTAGAAGGTGCAGGATTTTACATCATTTGTGGCTTTTTTCATCTGAATATTTTAATATTACTTCAAAATGAAAGAAACTATTTCTATAAAATATGTCAGTCCTTCCAAGAACATTTTTATCATTTTAAATACTTTTTTTTTTTTTTAAATCCTGTCCCTTCATCAACAGTTCAAAGATGGAATAACACAAGATATGATGAAATACAAACATTTATTTACATGATTTTCAGGTCTTTGAAATTTGGGAAATAATTTTTGTTCCATGTTTCATACATGGTTTGTTTAAAACAGATGGAACTTTAGAACCAAAAATGGTCCAGAAAAAAGGTCAACAGTTTGATAAACTCGAGTACATATGTATCTGTTCAATACTGTTTTATATCAGATGAATTCACTTGAAGTTTTGGTCTTGTTGTTTACTTCTGCTGGACTGGGACCAGTTGTACATTTTTAAGGGGGGGGGGGGTCCTACAAATGCTTTTCTCCATGGAGACGTTATTGCTTTGTCTGGAATGTTCCACAATACGGCATTAAACCTTTCTATCTCTATGGAGACCAAACCAGAAGTTCCAGGTCAGATCTGTGGAGAGGCGACCTCGCTCACAGTCAGAATGTTTGTTTTTTGAGGTATTTTTGAGTTATAAAACCTCCTGTAATTGAATAAAAGTAAAGTAGAGCTGTTTAATGTCACACTGTGGAACATTTCTGGCACGTCTTCAGGCGTCTGTGTGGCGAGAATCTGGCGGCGCGACCAGAGTGTTGACGTCAAAAGTTTAAAAAGCTGAACTTTTGGTGTTGATCAGTGATGTTATTATCAGGAAGAAGGAGAAGAAAGAAAAAGACTCTTAACAAGAAATCTACACTGTGTCTTTATTATACAGCCGACATGTCCAAACTATGGCCCAGGGACCTAATGCGGCCCTCAGATAAATTTTTCTTGGCCCTGAAACTTCCCGGTGAATTGGCCCAAATTACCTTTTAAGTATTTTTTTGGAAAATCTTCCTCGATAAAGCTATAATTTCATATTTGGTGTTTGGTTTTAAGGATCTTAGCATAAATAAAGTCTGATGGTTCATTCTAACGTGTTGAACATGCACATATTTCAATTATTCCCTGTCGTGAGCATCAGTCTGTGGCCCTCGATCGACCCTCTGCTTTGTCTGTGTTTAGATTTGTGGCCCTTGATGAAAAAAGTTTGGACGCCCCTGGTTTATAGTATAAATATGGTCCAATGAGGTTCATTTGGTCTTCTGATCATTTATGCGTGACCAGAGAAACACGTATGAAAACAAATTCTTGGTCTGAAAAAAGAACCTAATGACACAGTACAAATATAAATACACTGCACCTGCTGAGCCGATCTCCTCCGCTGAGGTGTTTATGTAATAAAAACACTAAAGACACTCCCACGACGGGAAAACAAGGCACTGACAGACCACAGCGACGCCCTCAGGGGTAAAGCTGTGCAACTAGAGGCGTCCTGTTTTCTGATGCTGCGGTTTGAATGCAGCTTTAGTTTCACTTCTTTATGTCGTCTATGATTTAATCCCAAAATACACGGTTCTACTCATGAATTTAATGAACAGTAAACTCATATGGTAAAATTGTATACAATATTTTTTGGACTATTAGACACACTGGATTAAAAGGCCCAGAATCAATAATGTTAAATTCTCTCGTCTATTATCATACATGAGGTGAACTGGATTATAAGGAGCATTTAGCGAAACAAACGGACGACACTTGACACTGATCCTTAGCTCAGACGTGGTGAATGTGTTTTACTCCGCGAGGCTCCTGACTACGGTCGCCGTGACGCTCAACCGGTGCCTTTTCGTAGTAGAGCCCTGCACTCCCAGGACCCAAGGGACCGGACACAAAACGGAGCAGGACACATTTTGAAAGCTCATTGTGGGCGGAAGCAGAACTGCACAATGCAGGAGCGAGGACTGAAAAGTCTGTCCCGCGTTTTGTATCTTACCAATGTCGTACTAAAACATTTTGACAGATGTTTGAGCTCCGTGTGCCACATAAAATCAGTTCGAGGTCAGTAAACACAACCAGAATTAATACATAAAACATTGGATTATAAGACGCACTGTCGATTTTTGAGAAAATTAAAGGATTTTAAATGCGCCTTATAGTCTGAAAAATACAGTAATACACACACTGTTTGCAGATTATTGTGGGATGCACTGAATCTGAATATACGATAGAAATACATACTTTATTGTCTGGACACTATTGTTGTGTGGACCTGGATTATTTTAATTATAATTATTGAAATATACACTTTATTATCCTGGAACCATCCCTGTGAGGACCCTATACACACTATTCAGGAAATATACTTATGGGGACCTTGCGGTACTACTCGTGGACCACGAGGGTGAGCACACTTTACAGGGGTCATTTTCTAATTTTGAGAATAAATAAATAAATAAACTGGACAGATCTGAACGCTGATTTCTATTGATGCTGTGACTTGTGGGGACCGGACTCTGGACCCCACAAGTCAAGTCAAGTCAAATATGGACCCCACCAGGATTTTTTTTTTTTTTTTAAATCTCACATTCACACACTTCCACACGCACACACACATTGACACACATTCACACACACTCACACACCTTCACACACACACATTCGTACGTGCTCATGTATATTTCCTTGGGCGTAACTGGAATGACATAAACTATAGAAACGAGGTCAGTCTGTCATTAACATCACACTGTGTTATGAGTTTGTGTTATTTAGTTGGCATTATTATTATTATTATTATTATTATGTATTATAGGTTTGTGTAATTAGTGTCTGTCATTGTTGTTTTGCATAATTGGTTTGTGTTATTGTTGGTTTGTATAATTATTAGTTTGTATTATGGGTTTGTGTTACACTTGATGAACCGTCAAAATGTCCTGATCTGGTTTGTGTAATTACTGCATCTCTTTTCCACCGTCAGCTCCGATAAACTTCGCTTGACTGAATCTTTTCACGGTGTTTGAGAAAGTGCTGCGTGATCCGGTTAATAAGCGTCATTATTTACACCTGAAAAGACTTTTGAACCCCTAATATTAACGAGACAGAACAAATGATCAGCTTCAACACTCTGCGATTTTCTGTTTGGATTGAACATTCTGTCTTTGGAAAACTGAGTGTCGGCTTCAAAATGAAATATTCTCGCTGATACTTTGCAGTGCTCTACATGTGTCTCTGTGGTGCAATGTTAAGCAGTTACCATGGCGACACAGTGCACATTCAAATGAAACAGAAAACAAACACCAAAGTTATTGAAGAGGGGAAAATGCAAGGAACAGCAATTTAACTGTCAAAAATAAATAAATAAACGCAAAGCAAACTCAGACTGATGATGTCCAAAAACTTTTCTTTAATTTGAAAAGAGTGTGTGAATATTCAGTATAAATAAAAGTGTTAACGCACTAATCGAGACCAAGACCAGTCCAAGATCACAGGGTCCCGAGACCAGGACTAGACCAAGACCTCTGAGAGACAGGACCAAGACTTTTAAAGGCCAAGACCAAGACAAGACCAAGACCACGGCCCACCAAGACCAAATCAAGACCATCTTTGTCATTTTCTACATTTATTTTTATTTTACAGTTATTTTGGCACAAATATATCAATGTTTTTGATAAATTTATCTATATTTGATCTTCACTTCTTCACTGAAACACTGCACTGCTTTTTTGGACCCTCACCCACAGTTTGAGAACCACTTCTTTAAGAGAACTTCCTCTGGCACTTTACACAAAACTGTGAAGAAAGTGGGTTGGATTTTAACCTGTTTATTCAGGTTATATTCTCGTACTGGTTTTGCAGTGGGATTTAGTCTCTGCACATTTAACAAACACACATCATGACAAATACAGATGTATTTATGCATTTATGACCGAGACAAGACCGAGACAAGACCGAGTCCAAGACCGAGTCCAAGACCGAGACAAGACCGAGTCCAAGACCGAGACAAGACCGAGTCCAAGACCGAGACAAGACCGAGACAAGACCGAGTCCAAGACCGAGACAAGACCGAGTCCAAGACCGAGACAAGACCGAGTCCAAGACCGAGACAAGACCGAGTCAAGACCGAGTCCAAGACCGAGACAAGACCGAGTCCAAGACCGAGACAAGACCGAGTCCAAGACCGAGTCCAAGACCGAGACAAGACCGAGTCCAAGACCGAGACAAGACCGAGTCCAAGACCGAGACAAGACCGAGTCCAAGACCGAGTCCAAGACCGAGACCGAAGACCGAGAGTCCAAGACCGAGACAAGACCGAGTCCAAGACCGAGACAAGACCGAGTCCAAGACCGAGACAAGACGACGAGTCCAAGACCGAGACAAGACCGAGTCCAAGACCGAGTCCAAGACCGAGACAAGACCGACCGAGTCCAAGACCGAGACAAGACCGAGTCCAAGACCGAGACAAGACCGAGTCCAAGACCGAGACAAGACCGAGTCCAAGACCGAGACAGACCGAGACCGACCGAGTCCAAGACCGAGACAAGACGAGTCCAAGACCGAGACAAGACCGAGTCCAAGACCGAGACAAGACCGAGTCCAAGACCGAGTCCAAGACCGAGACAAGACCGAGTCCAAGACCGAGTCCAAGACCAAGACGACCGAGTCCAAGACCGAGTCCAAGACCGAGACAAGACCGAGTCCAAGACCGAGACAAGACCGAGTCCAAGACCGAGACAAGACCGAGTCCAAGACCGAGACAAGACCGAGACCGAGACAAGACCGAGTCCAAGACCGAGTCCAAGACCGAGACAAGACCGAGTCCAAGACCGAGACAAGACCGAGTCCAAGACCGAGACAAGACCGAGTCCAAGACCGAGACAAGACCGAGTCCAAATGCGCTCGAGTCTTAGATGAGACCAAGACCATAAAAAACAATCTCGAGTAGTTTGACCAAATGTCTGTTTTTCCCTGGACATGTCAGTTTTTTGCGTCCTGTCCGGGGCGTCCGTTTTTTTTTTTAAGTGATGCAAATGTCTGGGTTTTCATTACCGTTTATTAGGTCATTAAACTGAGCGTCTGAAACACACCGAAGAACAAATGCACATTTAACAATGACTTGTACAAGAAATTCTCAGTTTTTCGTCCCGGTCCATAATGGAGCCCAACAGCGCAGAGTCCTGCACGGGTCCATTTTTGGAAACCCCCAGTACAGGACCGCACCCGCCAGTACAGGACCGCACCCGCCCGTTAACCTGAGAAACTTTTGCGCTGCCTACGCCACGGACTGAACCAAGACCAAACCAGGACTAACCCAGGACTAACCTAGGACTGATTCCAGGACTGAACTAAGACTAAAACAGGACTAAACCAGAACTGGAACAGGACTCAGTGTCGGGTCGGGCTCGGAGGAGACGCAGGAGAAAGGACCGACTCAGCTCTGTACCTCACAAAGGTAAACGTGGCCATTGCCCGATCGCGCTTTGTGGACAAACTGCTCGATGTTCTGTCTTCAGTCCAAGATTAGTCCTGGTTTAGACCTGGTTTAGTCCTGACCCTCCCGTGTGTAATTACTACCCGTAATACGCAACATGCGTTTATGCACTGTAAAAAAATTTAAAAATGTAAAATCCACGAAAGGTGAACCGCGATATATCGAGAGACGACTGCAGCTCAACGTCGAGGCCTCACCTCCCACCCCCGGTGAGGTGTCTGGGTTTTCACAAATGGAAATATGGTCACACTAGTCTCAAGACCAAGACCAAGACCAAGACCAAGACCAAGACCAAGACCAGTCTCAAGAACGACAACGATTCACAATATTAGTTAAGTGACAGTTGTGTGTTGGTGTTATGTGACAGTGGATCATTTTTGGCTCGTTGTTCCCACAGAATATTGATGACATCAACTGTAAAGTATCAACAGCCACAGTTGCCCTGGGGCAGACTGACAGAAGTGCACATACACACACACACACACACACGCATAGACACACACACACATACACACACGCATAGAACACACACACACATACACACACACACATACACACGTAGACACACACATACACACACACACACGTACACACGTACACACACACACACACGAGAGACACACACACATATACACACACACACATACACACGTAGACACACGCATAGACACAAATACACACACACACATATACACACGTAGACACACACACATATACACACACACACACACGAGAGACACACACACATATACACATATACACACATACACACACACACACACACACACACAACACACACATATACACACACACATATACACACACACATACACACACACATATACACACACAAATACACACACACACAAATACACACACACATATACACACACACATACACACGTAGACACACACGCATAGACACACACACACACATATACACACACACACACACACACACACACAACAGAGACA
Organism: Boleophthalmus pectinirostris; assembly: GCF_026225935.1. Classification (NCBI taxonomy): domain Eukaryota; kingdom Metazoa; phylum Chordata; class Actinopteri; order Gobiiformes; family Gobiidae; genus Boleophthalmus; species Boleophthalmus pectinirostris. The sequence continues at coordinate 1,789,559 of NW_026570971.1, read as the reverse complement.
CACACACATATACACACATACACACACACATAGACATACATACACACACATATACACACACACATATACACACATAGACACACACACACATACACACACACACACACACACACACACACATATACACACTTAAACACACACTGGCCACGTTCACATGATGGTTTTTAATTCTGATTTAAATCCTTCTGAATTTAAATATTCTCCTTGAGGTTTACACTGAAATAATAATTCTGAACTGAGGTTTATGTGGAAAATCATCCGGATCAAACCGGATCGAAGGACGACACAACGATCAACTCGCCGAAGCACCAGCTTTATTTTAACGAGAATAAACGAGAAAAAATTATCCAGAAATAAATTAACTCGGCTTTAAAATCAGAATAAACCAAACACAGAGTTAAGTTTCATTCCGAATAATCATTTTCATTAGGAATTAGAAAGTGTTTACGTCGTCTTTTTAAAGCAGAATTCATTTTTATTCCAAATTAAATTATTTTTAAACAGAATTAAAGCCTCATGTAAACGTGGCAACTCACATAAATCACACACACTCACACACCAAACATTCACCTCTATTATTTGTCGTTCTGGTGTGTTTCCGTGGGCTTGGCTGGAATGACATAAACTCTTGAACGGAGGCCAATAAAAATAAAAATAAAACAGTGGAGTTCACGAGGAGGACGTGTCTGTCATCGCTGCGTCTGTCACCTCACCTTAATTATGGCTCGGTAATTATTTTTGTTTGCTTTAGTTTGAAAAAGCTCTGTCATTATTTCGTTAATAGACTTAAGTACTGATAATTAAAAGGACTTTGAAGCGTTTATGGCAGATTGGAACTCGCATTTCACTAAAACAGTATATCAGGATCATTATATTTAAGGTTTTACTAAAATATTGTCAATTTTTTTTCAGGTTTTGGTTTAAAATTTTACGTCCTGGTTGGAAATAATGATGTCACACATTCTATTTTTGTTCCCTAGAAAAACCGCAGAGCCAATACTCGTCTAAAATGCACAGACATGATGATTTATGACATAATAAAACATCTTTATTCTGTTGAAATCATGTTTACAGAACAGATTTTTTTCTTGGGTGTAAATAGATTCTTTTCGCGCTTACCGGAAAACGTTTGGAAACATGCGGAGGATTTAGATCCCAACACCTGGGCATGTAATAAAAAAATAAAAAAAAACTGGGCATGTGACATTATTAGACAAATTATAACACACAAATGAATAGGCAACATATAAAAGGGAAAAACACACACACACAAGGGCATTTAGATGAAAAAAACAGGACATTTTCTCAGTTTTTCCAGATTTTGTCAGTCAAGACAAGAATTGATTTTATTTTATTTTTTATTTGTTTATGTATTTCATTCACAAATTACAAAAAGACATTAACATTGTCTTATTTTCTTTGCCCCTTTTCCAGACAAAACATCAACACTGAGAGTCACTTTAAAATATTTTAAATCAGAACATTTCAGTTCAGTCACATTTATTAAACAATTACAAACATAAATCTTCACTTTTATGCACAACAACTTAAGTTTTCTTTTTCATACAAACACATTGCTTTCGATTTTATGTGTTTTTTAAAGCCGTTTTTGTACTTGACTCTTTTATTTCTTTGTCAATTTGACAATTTGACAAGAATAAAACCAAATTCAACCCAAGATAAAATTAGAACTAAAACAGGTCCAAAACAACTAACTAAACCCTTACATAACAGATAATACTCCCTACAACTTGCGTAACAGATAATACTCCCTACAACTTACGTAACAGATAACCGAGTGTCCTGTCAATCATTATATAATTTTCACTGTTTTCGTTGTTTATAACTGAGATATTCTTTAATTAATTATTTTTCTATTTTATTTTTACTTGTACATTTACATTTGTGCACAAATACAAATAAAATAAATAAAAAACTGAAATATATATATATATATAATCTTGTAAATTCAGTTTTTTTCCCAGGACCGCGGTTGTTTTCTTGGCCTACATTAGCGCTGGCGTCGCCCGCAGAGTCGGTGTCAGCTCCGTTTGTGCCAGCTCCGTTTGTGCCAACCGTGACAAAGATGAACGCGACGGCTCGAGTGACACAACAAACAGTGAGTAACTAGGCCAGGTGCATTGTGGGTACCTGCTGATGACTCACACAGGTTACAGTAAAAGCTTTTATATAACGACACAGATGATTAGAGGTGAATCTGACCCAACGTTTACACGAGAGATGTGACAGTAACCCAAATATCCTGACATCGAATTGTCAAAAATCTCTCAAATTACAAGTCTCTTTGTTTAAATGAAGAGTTATGGAGCGGGAACAGTTAAAAACACAGAGGGAACTACATAGACCATGATCCTTTGCTCCATTTCAGTGCAGACGACAAGAAGAAACAACAGTTCGAACACTTTTAAGTCGTAGTTTTTTGGATTAAGTTTTGTCGCAATAAATATAAATCCGTGTGCAGTTCGTTTATTCGTTTTTCAAAATAAAAGCAGAAATAATAAAATGAAAAAAATGTCTTAATTATTTGTCTCCAAAAACAAAATGAAAAAACAGATAATGATTTTTTTTTTCAGTTTTTTATTTTGTGTTTAAATGAAAAATGGAAAAAAAAAGGATAACGGACTGAACCAGGACTAAACCAGGACTAAACCGTTTTCAGTCCTGGTCTGGTCTCAGTCTCAGTCCTGGTCTCAATCATGGTCTGGTCCCGATCTGGTCCCGGTCTGATCCTGGTCTTAGTCCCGGTCTCAGTCCCGGTCTCAGTCCCGGTCTGATCCCAGTTTCAGTCCCAGTCTCAGTCCCAGTCTAAGTCACGATCTCAGTCCAGGTCTGGTTCTGGTCTGGTCCCAGACCTGGTTAAATCCTGGTTCAGACCTGGTTTATTCTTAGTTTAGACCGGATTTACTCCTGGTTTAGTCCTGGTTCTTAGTCCTGGTTCAGACCTGGTTTAGACCTGTCTTAGACTTGGTTTATACCTGGCCTAGATCTGATTTAGTCCTGGTTCAGAGTCAGACCTGGTTCAGACCTGGTTCAGTGCAGGTTTAGTCCTGGTCTGGCCCTAGTCAGGTCCTGGTTTATTTCTGGTTTAGACCTGGTTTAGTCCTGGTTTAGTCCTGGTTTAGACCTGGTTTAGAGTCCTGGTTTAGACCTGGTTTAGTCCTGGTTTAGTCCTGGAGCAGGTTTCAGGTTGGTTTTTGTTACAGATAAGGTCATTTTCAGTGAAACCAAAACTACAGAAAAGCGACTTGATGAACCATTTTTAAAATAATTTCACTTTTTTTTTTTTTAAGAATATTTAGTCCCCAGAGGTTTTTTTAAACACTCTGGTCTCGTTAAACTTTGAGAGAAACTGAAATCTCAACTTTAATCTCTTCTAAGAATCTTGTGTTTCTCCGAACAGGTTTGTGAAAATCTAATCTCCCGGATCAGAAGAAGAAAAACATCTGGAGCGTTTAGTTACTCGGAAAAATTACCAAACAAAAGTCCAGGATTTCTCAATTGTCACGGTTCATGTTCTAATTAAAGACACATTCTGGAACTTTCCACCTAAACCTGCACTTCTGAACCAGGACTGAACCAGGTCTAAACCAGGACTAAACCAGGATTGAACCAGGACTAAACCAGGACTGAACCAGGACTGAACCAGGACTGAACCAGGACTAAACCAGGACTAAACCAGGACTGAACCAGGTCTAAACCAGGACTAAACCAGGACTGAACCAGGACTGAACCAGGGACTAAACCAGGACTAAACCAGGACTGAACCAGGTCTAAATCAGGACTAAACCAGGACTGAACCAGAACTAAACCAGGACTGAACCAAGGACTGAACCCAGGACTAAACCAGGACTAAAACCAGGACTAAACCAGGACTACACCAGGACTAAACCAGGTCTAAACCAGGTCTACAACAGGACTAAACCAGGACTGAACCAGGACTAAACCAGGTCTAAACCAGGTCTAAACCAGGACTGAACCAGGACTAAACCAGGACTAAACCAGGACTAAACCAGGTCTAAACCAGGACTGAACCACTTGCTACAGTTAAAGCTCCACTGCGGAACATTCCATACACGGCAATAACGTCTCGATAGAAACGAGCAGGTGGATTAAAATAGAGTTGTTGTTTTTTTATTTGTGAAACAGTGTCCTTCTTTACAGTCAGACCTGGTTTAGTCCTGGTTTAGTTTAGTTTGGTTTAGTTTAATCCTGGTTTAATTTTGCTTTAGTCTTTAGTTTTGTCCTAATCCAGTCTCGCTTTAGACCTGGTTCAGACCTGGATTTGTTCTGCTTTTGTATTGATAATCCCGGTTTAGACCTGGTGCAGATTTACTTTAGTCCTGGTTTAGTTTTAGTTTAGACCTGATTTACTTCTTATTCAGACCTGATTCTTAGTCCTAGTTTAGACTTGGCTCAGACCTGGTTTAGTCCTGGTTTAGTCCTGGTTTAGTCCTGGTTTAGTCCTGGTTTAGTCCTGGTTTAGTCCTGGTTTAGACCTGGTTTAGTCCTGGTTTTAGTCCTGGTTTAGTCCTTGTTCAGTCCTGGTTTAGTCCTGGTTCAGTCCTGGTTTAGTCCTGGTTTAGTCCTGGTTTAGTCCTGGTTTAGTCCTGGTTTAGTCCTGGTTTAGTCCTGGTTTAGTCCTGGTTTAGTCCTGGTTTAGTCCTGGTTTAGTCCTGGTTTAGTCTGGTTTAGTCCTGGTTTAGTCCTGGTTCAGTCCTGGTTTAGTCCTGGTTCAGTCCTGGTTTAGTCCTGGTTTAGTCCTGGTTTAGTCCTGGTTAGTCCTGGTTCAGTGCTGGTTTAGTCCTGGTTTAGTCCTGGTTTAGTCCTGGTTTAGTCCTGGTTTAGTCCTGGTTTTAGTCCTGGTTTAGTCCTGGTTCAGTCCTGGTTTAGTCCTGGTTCAGTCTGGTTTAGTCCTGGTTTAGTCCTGGTTTAGTCCTGGTTTAGTCCTGGTTCAGTGCTGGTTTAGTCCTGGTTTAGTCCTGGTTTAGTCCTGGTTTAGTCCTGGTTTAGTCCTGGTTTAGTCCTGGTTTAGTTCTGCATTCTTTTCTATATAAACAAACAAAAGTAAACATCAGGCAGATTTTGACTTGAGTCTTTAAAGGAGGCGAGGAAGTAAATACTTATAAGTCACAGGTCAGATCTGTGGTGAGGCGAGTCTGTTCACAGTAAAAATGTTTCTCAATGTGTTTTTTTTTTAGCAGTAAAAAAACAAACAACTCTTATGGATCCAGTCAAGTGTTAACGGAGGAAACAGGGTCAGATTTTTGACATTCAAATGTCTCTTATTCAGAAACTAGAGGAACTATTGAAATAAGTAAAGTATCAGAATGTAGGAAAGAGTTACACTCCAACAGGGTCAAGTTAAACCTGTGAGATTCTTTCAAGTTCAAGACAAAAAATGTAAAAACTCATGTCGGTAACGGAGGGAATGAAATATGCAGCACTTTTTGGTCAATAAATCCAAACAGTGATAACTCTTGGTTCTCACTTCCATATCCTTAACAAACTGGTTTGAATATTTGCTTCATATAGTTTTCTACCATATGGTACAAGATTAGGTTGAAAAACCTCTGACTTTTTGACTCATGAGATTTTTTATTAAGAAAGTTCATGGTAACGGAGGGAAAAGTAACGGAGGGAAAATTGTACAAACAAGTAGAAGGTGCAGGATTTTACATCATTTGTCACTTTTTTCTTCTGAAAACTTTAATATTACTTCAAAATGAAAGAAACTATTTCTATAAAATATGTCAGTCCTTCCAAGAACATTTTTATCATTTTAAATTTTATTTTATTTTTTTAATCCTGTCCCTTCATCAACAGTTCAAAGATGGAATAACACAAGATATGATGAAATACAAACATTTATTTACATGATTTTCAGGTCTTTGAAATTTGGGAAATAATTTTTGTTCCATGTTTCATTCATGGTCTGTTTAAAACGGATGGAACTTTAGAACCAAAAATGGAACAGAAAAAAGGTGAACAGTTTGATAAACTCGAGTACATATGTATCTGTTCAATACTGTTTTATATCAGATGAATTAAGTTGAAGTTTTGGTCTTGTTGTTTACTTCTGTGGACTGGGCTCATGTGTGTTAAAAAACACTGTGAAAGTGTTTAATGCCACACTACAGAACATTCCAGGCAAAGCAACAGCATCTCTATGGAGACAAGGACATGCAAAAAGTTACGTAGTGCATCTTTTAAATTATTATTGAACCACGAGAATCTGGTAACTTAAAAATAAAATAAATATGTTTACGTTTTCAAGTCCGTCAGTGGAATGTTGGACAGTTGGCGTCTCCAGCTGCGAATCGAACAAACATCTGAACAATGCAGCGACAGGTGCAAGAATCTGGGGTCCGGTCTCATCCCATCTGGACCCTCCCGGACTCCCCCTGGACCCCCTGGACCCCCCCCTGGACCTCCTTTGGACTTGGGACGGTCCTTTTAGATCGTCTGGGACAGTCTGAAAGGCCCAAAAGAACAGTTTATATTTCATGAAGAATTTGAAAGTGCCATCGCAGAAAAATCAATAGGAGATTCTTCAGATCCTTTTACAGATTCTCAGAGGATCCGGTTCAAACTAAATCGAGACGGTTTCTGTTTCTCAACTGTAACCGGGTGGTTAGTAGGGAGTAGTTCAACCGTAAGACATCTGCAGAATACATCCAGCTGTTTTAGTCCTGGTTCAGACCTGGTTTAGTCCTGGTTTAGTCCTGGTTCAGACCTGGTTTAGACCTGGTTTAGTCCTGGTTCAGACCTGGTTCAGTCCTGGTTCAGACCTGGTTTAGTCCTGGTTTAGTCCTGGTTCAGACCTGGTTTAGTCCTGGTTTAGTCCTGGTTCAGACCTGGTTCAGTCCTGGTTCAGACCTGGTTTAGTCCTGGTTCAGACCTGGTTCAGTCCTGGTTCAGACCTGGTTTAGTCCTGGTTCAGACCTGGTTCAGACCTGGTTTAGTCCTAGTTTAGTCCTGGTTTAGACCTGGTTTAGTCCTAGTTTAGTCCTGGTTTAGACCTGGTTTAGTCCTGGTTTAGTCCTGGTTTAGTCCTGTTTAGTTGGTTTAGTCCTGGTTTAGTCCTGGTTTAGACCTGGTTTAGTCCTGGTTTAGTCCTGGTTTAGTCCTGGTTTAGTCCTGGTTTAGACCTGGTTTAGTCCTGGTTTTAGACCTGGTTTAGACCTGGTTTAGACCTGGTTTAGTCCTGGTTTAGACCTGGTTTAGTCCTGGTTTAGACCTGGTTTAGTCCTGGTTTAGTCCTGGTTTAGACCTGGTTTAGTCCTGGTTTAGTCCTGGTTTAGACCTGGTTTAGACCTGGTTTAGTCCTGGTTTAGACCTGGTTTAGTCCTGGTTTAGACCTGGTTTAGTCCTGGTTTAGACCTGGTTTAGTCCTGGTTTAGACCTGGTTTAGTCCTGGTTTAGTCCTGGTTTAGACCTGGTTTAGTCCTGGTTTAGTCCTGGTTTAGACCTGGTTTAGACCTGGTTTAGTCCTGGTTTTAGACCTGGTTTAGTCCTGGTTTAGACCTGGTTTAGTCCTATTTTAGTCCATATTCGTTGCAAAAGTTCATAATTTTCTCAGTTATTTTATTGACAGTAAATTTAAAGTTTTGTGATATTTTACATTTTAAACACAGAAATATTGTGATGTAAATTTAAAAATCACTTTAAAATGACAGAAACACGTCATAAATAAATAAATAAATAAACAAATAAATGAAATACATAAATAAATAATAAATAAATAAATACAAATAAATACATAAATACATAAATAAATACACAATCAAATAAATACATACATAAATAAACAAACAAATAAATAAATATAAATAAATACAATAAATAATAAAATACAAATAAATAAATAAATACATACATACATAAATAAACAAACAAACAAATAAATAAAATACATACATAAATACATACATAAATAAATAAATAAATAAATAAATACATAAATAAATAAATACAAATAAATAAATAAATACATAAATAAATAAATAAATACATAAATAAATAAATACATAAATAAATACACAAATAAATAAATACATAAATAAATACATAAATACATAAATAAATACATAAATAAATAATAACACTTTTTATGGATGATCAGAAACTCGACCAGACGCGGGCAGAACATGCAAACCTCCCAGACCTGATCCATGCAAATAAACCCAGACCTTCACACTCTGAGGTCAACTGCTAACCACTCTGCCGCTCCGATAACACGACCGTTTGACTCGTGATTACGCTTTTATTCGCGCCTGATTCGCAGCAGGTGTGACCGTCGCTCGTACTTCCCGTTGGCGTCTTATCTCGCCGCCCGTAAAAAACACTTTTCCGTTTTTTATCTTGAACCGTTTTGACACTTCACATCTGCTTATTCAAACTCCCATAAACTTTATTGATCAACGTCTGCGTCCGCGGTCCTGGTCTGGATCAACAAAGACCTGGACTTTGGACTCGGAGGAAGGACTGCTCTGCGTGTGAGCCGGGCAGCCACAAGAGCAGCCAGTCAACAAAGTGTGATGTTTACTTTTGTTTGTTTATATAGAAAAGAAAGAAAATGTAAATCAGGACTAAACCAGGACTAAACAGGTCTGAACCAGGTCTAAACCAGGACTAAACCAGGACTAAACCAGGACTAAACCAGGACTCTAAACCAGGACTAAACCAAGGACTAAATCAGGACTAAACCAGGACTAAACCAGGACTAAACCAGGACTCTAAAACCAGGACTAAACCAGGACTAAAGGTAAACCAGGTCTAAACTCAGGTCTAAACCAGGACTAAACCAGGACTAAACCAGGACTAAACTAAACCAGGACTAAACCAGGTCTGAACCAGGTCTAAACTAGGACTAAACTAAACTAGGACTAAACCTAGGACTAAACCAGGTCTGAACCAGGTCTAAAAGGTCTAAACAGGACTAAACCAGGACTAAACCAGGACTAAACCAGGACTAAACCAGGACTAAACCAGGACTAAACTAAACTAGGACTAAACCAGGTAAAAAACCAGGTCTGAACCAGGTCTGAACCAGGTCTAAACTAAACCAGGACTAAACCAGGACTAAACTAGGACTAAACCAGGACTAAACCAGGTCTGAACTCTCAGACGTGACTGGGCCTGTTCTCTCTCTTCTCTCTTCTCTCTTTTCTCTTTTCTCTTTTCTCTTCGTTCTTCGTTCTGTTTGTCCAAATCACGAGTCTCAATAATCGCTAATCCCCCGTCCGTCACTCGCCCCGCCCCCGTCCTGACATCCCGCGCCGTGATTGGTCGAGCGCCAGTGGCCAGAGTTCACCTATCGATGACGTAATCGTTTCACCTGCGGGGCCGAGCTTTTGTCTGCGGTGAGTGATTGATGCGGGTCGCGCCCCAAACCCAAACGCCGAACGTTTCGCCGTCGCTCACGCCTTCGCCGCAGTTTGTTTTGGCCCAAATGACCTGTCAATCAAACCCAGGCCCTCGAGACATGAAAGAAACAACAGGTGAGTGGTTTTCAGAAAGTGGCTCACGGACAAGTCACAAAAAAACACCAAAAACCCTTTACCCAAACCAGGTCCTCGATCTGGTTTAGTCCTGGTTTAGACCTGGTTCAGACCTGTTTTAGTCCTGTTTTAGTCCTGGTTTAGACCTGGTTTAGTCCTGGTTTAGTCCTGGTTTAGTCCTGGTTCAGACCTGGTTTAGTCCTGGTTTAGTCCTGGTTTAGTCCTGGTTTACCTGGTTTAGACCTGGTTTAGTCCTGGTTTAGACCCTGGTTTAGACCTGGTTTAGTCCTGGTTTAGTCCTGTTCAGACCTGGTTTAGTCCTGGTTTAGTCCTGGTTCAGACCTGGTTTTTAGTCCTGGTTTAGACCTGGTTTAGTCCTGTTTAGTCCTGTTTAGTCCTGGTTTAGTCCTGGTTTAGACCTGGTTTAGACCTGGTTTAGTCCTGGTTTAGTCCTGGTTTAGTCCTGAGACCTGGTTTAGACCTGGTTTAGTCCTGGTTTAGACCTGTTTTAGTCCTGTTTTAGTCCTAGTTTAGACCTGGTTTAGTCCTGGTTTAGACCTGGTTTAGTCCTGGTTTAGTCCTAGTTTAGACCTGGTTTAGACCTGGTTTAGACCCGGTTTAGACCCGGTTTAGACCCGGTTTAGTCCTGGTTTAGTCCTGGTTTAGATTTTCATTCTTTTCTATATAAACAAACAAAAGTAAACGTCGTCACACGTTGTTGACTGGCTGCTCTTGTGGCTGCCCGGCTCACACGCAGAGCCCGACACGTTTTCTCTTGGACGAGGAGCGAGGACGAGGAGCGAGGACGAGGAGCGAGGAGAGGACGAGGAGCGAGGAGCGAGGACGAGGAGGACGAGGACGAGGAGCGAGGACGAGGAGCGAGGAGCGAGGACGAGGAGCGAGGACGAGGAGCGAGGAGCGAGGACGAGGAGCGAGGAGCGAGGACGAGGACGACGAGGAGCGAGGACGAGGACGAGGAGGACGAGGAGGAGGAGGAGGAGGAGCGAGGACGAGGAGCGAGGACGAGGAGCGAGGAGGAGGACGAGGAGCGAGGATGAGGACGAGGAGCGAGATGAAGACGAGGAGCGAGGATGAAGACGGGAGAGGACGAGGAGCGAGGACGAGGACGAGGACGAGGAGGAGGAGCGAGGACGAGGAGGAGGACGAGGACGAGGAGGAGGAGCGAGGACGAGGAGCGAGGAGGAGCGAGGACGAGGAGGAGGAGGAGGACGAGGACGAGGACGAGGAGAGAGAGGAGGAGGAGAGGACGAGGAGGAGGAGGAGGAGGAGGAGGAAGGACGAGGAGGAGGAGGAGGAGGAGGAGGAGGAGGACGAGGAGGAGGACGAGGAGGAGGAGGAGGAGGACGAGGAGGAGGACGAGGAGGAGGGAGGAGGAGGAGGGAGGAGGAGAGGAGAGGAGGACGAGGAGGACGAGGAGGAGGAGAGGAGGAGGAGGAGGAGGACGAGGACGAGGAGGAGAGGAGGAGGAGAGGAGGACGAGGAGGAGGAGGACGAGGAGGAGACGAGGAGGAGGAGGAGGAGGAGGAGAGGAGGACGAGGACGAGGAGGAGGACGAGGAGGAGGAGGAGGACGAGGACGAGGACGAGGAGGACGAGGAGGAGGACGAGGAGGACGAGGAGGAGGACGAGGAGGAGGAGGAGCGAGGAGGAGAGGAGGAGAGGAGGACGGAGGAGCGAGGACGAGGAGGAGGAGGAGAGGAGGACGAGAGGACGAGAGGGAGGACGAGGAGGACGAGGAGGAGGAGGAGGAGGACGAGGAGGAGGACGAGGAGGACGAGGAGGAGGAGGAGGAGGACGAGGACGAGACGAGGAGAGGAGGAGAGGAGGAGGACGAGGACGAGGAGAGAGGACGAGGAGGACGAGGAGGAGGAGGAGGACGAGGAGGACGAGGAGGAGGAGGAGGACGAGGAGAGAGGAGGAGGAGGAGGAGGAGGACGAGGAGGAGGACGAGAGGAGGAGAGGAGAGAGGAGAGGAGGAGGAGAGGAGGACGAGGAGGAGGACGAGGAGGAGAGAGAGAGGAGGAGGAGGAGGAGGACGAGGACGAGGAGGAGGACGACGAGACGAGGAGGAGGAGGAGGAGGACGAGGAGAGGACGAGGAGGAGAGAGGAGGAGAGGAGAGGAGGAGGAGGAGGAGGAGCGAGGAGGAGGAGGACGAGGAGAGGAGGACGAGGAGGACGAGGAGGAGGAGGAGGACGGAGGAGGACGAGGAGGACGAGGAGGAGGAGGAGGACGAGGAGGAGGAGAGGAGGAGGAGGAGGAGAGAGGAGGAGGACGAGGACGAGAGGAGGAGGAGGAGGACGAGGAGGACGAGGAGGACGAGGAGGACGAGGAGGAGGACGAGGAGGACGAGGAGGACGAGGAGGACGGAGGAGGACGAGGAGGAGGAGACGAGGAGAGGAGGACGAGAGGAGGAGAGAGGAGGACGAGGAGGAGGAGGAGGAGGACGAGGAGGAGGAGGAGGACGAGAGGAGGAGGAGGAGGAGGAGGACGAGGAGGAGGAGGAGGAGGAGGAGGAGGAGGAGAGAGGACGAGGAGGAGGAGGAGGAGGAGAGGAGGACGAGGAGGAGGAGCGAGGACGAGGAGGAGGAGGAGGAGGAGGAGGACGAGGAGGAGGAGGAGGAGGAGGAGGACGAGGAGGAGGAGGACGAGGAGGAGGAGGAGGAGGAGGAGGACGGAGGAGGAGGACGAGGAGGAGGAGGAGGAGGACAGGCCCGGTCACGTCTCCCTGGATCCTGCGGGAGATAAAAGTGATTTGAGAAAAGTGTGATTGATGTGAAATTAACTCTGACATTTGAAACGAAGCGAAGAGAAGCGTCGGCGTTTGGACTCGCGCCTCCAACAAAACCGCGTTATGTCATCGACTCTCAGGGACGAGTCGGGCGAATGTTAAACCAATAAACAGTTTAAGACAGTAAACGAAGGATAAAACTAAGTGGCTGTTTTGTTGTTTTTTTTATGTATTTGAGCAGAAGGTGTAAACCAGTCCTGTTTTAAGTCCTGTTTTAGTCCTGTTTTAGTCCTGTTTTAGTCCTGGTTTAGTCCTGTTTTAGTCCTGGTTCAGACTAGGATTAATATTTTTTTCATATAATTTTTTGTTTTATTGACAGTTCTTTAATACATTCATAATTTTTTTAAACATAAATATTTGTTTTGGCCATTTTATAGCCTCAATGTTGTGACATATTTCAGCCACTAGGGGGAGCAGTGCCACACCTGACCAATGTTCCCTCTAAGCTGCGCAACTGTGCAGCTGCGCACTGCTCGCACAAGAAAACCTATGCAGCGCACTGCAAATGAATTAGATCTATAACATTTTTTTCTGTATCATTTTGCTGTGTAACTCAGTGAGTGACATGTGTCCAGCCAATCATACGATACGATGCAATTACGCTACACAGCCAATCACGGCAATGACACTACCAGCGCACGTGCTCTGCTTTATGACAATAATAACAGTGCGGCAGAGTTAAAGGTTGTATGGAGGATTTTTTTTGTTTGTTTCAAATTGTCATTGAAAGTTTAAAACACCATAACAGAGATAATTATGATGACCAAAAAAAAAAAGAATGAAAATCTATCAACTGTGGACGTGTTGAGGCCAGAGAAACATCAGCCAATAGAAAACGAGGCTGCCTCATTTTCTATTGGCTGTTGGGTTTTCAATCAAACTTCCTACATTTCTAGTGTAACTGACTCGTCGGCGCGCGGGGATTATGTGGTTCTTTATGCGGTTCTTAGAGGCTTTTTCAAACTGCAGAATCCATTTGTGCGAGAATCCCCGGTTCGCCGCAAAAGAAAGTCAGTTTTTGAGGTCGCTGAAAGAAGAAGAGAAGGAGAAAAGGAGCGAAGACAAACTGAGGTGAGATTGGAGATTCCTTCCAGCGATTGCGCGACTGAAGCAGACGAAGGGGTCGGTCTGGTCCTGGTCTCAGTCCTTCGTCGGTCGCTAAAATATTTCTAGACAGGAAACTTCAACAGTAATTCTGAACGCGCACTGGATGTAAACAAGCGTGATTTCTAGAGCAAAGAGGCGGGAGGAGGAGATGTTTCTACTGAGGCTGTGGAGGAGGAAGGTGGTGTCACACATGCACAACATTTGGAAAAAGGACGGTCGCTGTATTTCACTTCCCTTGAAAAATCCTCCATACAACCTTTAAGTGACGCTAATGCTAATGCTAACCCCTTATCATGGCGAAATGAACGGGCAGTGAATGTGATACGTCCACTCACCAAACCAAAGTAAAAAAGAAATACGGTTATTTTAAGATGGAACGGCTGTCGGAATATGTGCAAATAGAAGAACAAGCGGTGAAAGTGCTGCTGATGCGCGTAAAGTCAAAGCAAGAAGCAGACGGAGCATCGACCTGGACAAAGTGTAAAACCACTGGAGACGTGAGAAGGATCCACGTGAAACATAAGGTCAAATTTAAGTCAAATTTGTGCATATTCTAGTGAGATTTATTAAGATGTTTTATTTATGGATATTAATCATTCAATTCTATTATGAGTAGATCATTTATTGGTAGTAGAAATGCTAATAAAAGACACAAGCTGCAGCACACGTCACTGTGGAAAATGTGAATGTTTTAATGTGAACAAAATGTTATGTCTGAAAGGTGGATACGTCTCATTTCTTCCAGAGCAAGACCCTCACCTCGGCCAAAACTGGACCAAACCGACCCAGGCCAAAGCTGGACTCTCACAAATCTCACGACAACAGTTTTCAATCAACAGTTTTTGTCTTTTTCATTTTAAGTGCACCAAATGAGTTATATTAAAAGTAAACTAATGGAAATTGCTGTTGTAATTTGATTCTTTTAATAAGACGTGAATCTTGCTATGATCCCAGGTGTGATACTGGTGTGGTCCTCAGTTTGCTCACGGAGGTTGTCTGTATGCCCAGACATATGAAAAATTAGAAGGAACATTGCTCCTGACTAAGGACGGGCATTCGATGAAATTTTCTTAAAGGTTGTATAGAGGATTTTTTTAAGGGAAGAGAAACACAGCGACAGTCCTTGTGCGCGTTCAGAATCACTGTTGAAGTTTCCTGTCTAGAAGTAATTCAGCGACCGACGCGTCAGTTTTTAGACCCTTCGTCTGCTTCGGTCGCGCCATCGCTGGACGAGATCTCCAAGAATCACCTCAGTTTGGCTTTGCTCCTTTTCCTTTCTCTTCTTCTTTCAGCGACCTCAAAAACGGACTTTCTTTTGCGGTGAACCGGTCGTGGATTCTCGTCCACCGTCGCGACAAACTTTGTGTGAAATGCGACGAAGCGACAGTTCGAAAAAGCCTCTAAGAACCACTGTGTAAACCACGTAATCCCCGCGCTCCGACGAGTCAGTTACACTAGGGAGTTTGATTGACAACCCAACAGCCAATAGAAAATGAGGGAGCCTCGTTTTCTATTGGCTGATGTTTATCTGGCCTCAACACGTCCACAGTTGATAGATTTTCATTCTTTTTTTTTTTGGTCATCATAATTACAAAGCTGCTGCGTCTCTGTAATGGTATTTTAATCTTTCACTGACAGTTTGAAACTAAAAAAAAATCCTCCATACAATCTTTAATTGATCGTCGGAAGAATTAACGATCGATTATTGATTAATCATTAAGGTTTTTATATTAAAATGATCATCATTATTATTACTATCTGCACTAATCTGCATCAATAAATTCAACTTTACGACATATAAACATAACGACTCTAGATCCACATCAGCTGTTTGACATTATAATGTGTTTAATTCAGTTTTGTTCAAATCTCACAGAAACAAAACTTAAAACCACATCACTAATTTACATAAACTAAGTGAAGATAAAACTCCAGCTCTTGTGTCGCTGATGTGGTTCAACTTGTGTTGGATTAAAAGACATGACTCAGGTGAATACAGGTCAGTGTGACCAGATTTGTGTTTGTCAAAACCAGGACAGCGTACGGGGGGAGGGGGGCGGGGCCTCGTCATCCACATTGAGCGACTCTCACCTGGAAAAACTTTTTCCCACTGGACACAGAAACATATGTGCTGCTTTATCCACTGTGCACATGGACTCACACTTGTCCCAACGCAACGGAAAGTGTGGAATTTCTTCTACAAATCCTGGTTAAATCCACATTTGTGCTTCGGTTCGTTACAGACTGACCCACTGTTTGTGTCTCGCTCCTTCTGATGCAGAGACACATGTACACACCTGTTTGTCCCGACACACAAACCACATACATTCAGTTTGTCGATTAAAATGAACGTAATCGATGAAATTCTTAATGATCAATTATCGATTAATCGATTAATCATGCCCATCCCTACTCCTGACCCCCACAAACTCCACCTATGGACTAAAACCAGTTCTAAACCAGGACTAAAACAGGATTTAACCAGGACTAAACCATGCTGTATGTCTGCTCCTCTACGCCGCCGGTTCATGAAAATATTGTTCTGAAAAAAGCGCAGACGAGCTGTTGAAAATGTCTCAAATAAAAACATGTTCCTTTAACTGCTGAATGTTTGTGGTGTTTCTGCCGCGGCTCCTCCCTGTGGACCTCCAGCCGACCTTCAGAACTCCACGGGACAATAACGACTCTTTACGAGCGATGACTTCACTGGAGCTGGTTTTTTGCGAGCGCGGCGGTTGAAAGCCCCTTCGTTCGTTCGTTCGTTCTTTCGGCCCGGCGCTGGAAATATCGTCTGTCACTGAACGCATCGCCTCTAAAAATAAACAGCCCCGAAACCGCTGAAGACCCCCGCGGATCCGACGCTGTTTGGTTTTCTTCTCAAATGGAGGTCTTCTGGTGCGGTTAAAACAACAAAATCAACCGACGGCCCGAATATTTCATAATCCGACATCGGTGCACCTGCGAAAACACGACGGGAACAAGAGACGAGCTCATTTTACGGGCGAGATTTTGGCGATGTTTGGGTAAAAAAATAATAAAAACGGAGCAGAGCACGTAAAAGTAAAAGCGGCCCACAGAGGAGGAGAAGAGCTCAGACTCGCTCCAGCTGAACAAGCAGCAGAACCAGGCCGAGCTCCTCTGGGAACTCACGCAGAAGACGGAGGAATGACATCAGGATTAAAGCCACACTCTGTATTATTTCACGACGTTGATTCTGGCACAACCGTCGAGCTCAGAATCAAGGTTTCTGCTCGGTTTTTCCCAAAGATTTTCCACTAAACGGAACATTACAGGTGTAAAAGTTTGATGTTTGAACATGAGGAAAATCGTGAACATAAAACTCTTTTTATTGAAACGTTACATGACATCATTTTTATTTAGTTTAGTTTAAAACATAGAGACTCATTTTAGACTTTTTATGTGTAGTTTGAGCTCTTACAGTCGTACGGAAGCCGAGAGGGTCACAACAAACGCAAACGCCGCCAACACGACAAAAAGCCACAACAAACCAGAAAAAACCACAACAGAAATGACCGCGGGACTCGATTTTAATGCAAACGCCGCAACAAATACAAACGCAAACGCCACAACACATTAAAAAGCCACAACACATTAAAAAGCCACAACGGAAGTGACCGTGGGACTCTATTTTCCGACGGACCGATCAAACGGCAAGTGAAGAAGAAGAACTACAACGTGAAACGAATAATGACAAAACAATAAATTACTTTTACTTACGTTTCCAACTTCTCCGTTCCTTTACTTTTCACGTTGTAGTTCTTCTTCTTCACTTGCTGCTTGATCGGTCCGTCGGAAAATAGAGTCCCGCGGTCATTTCCGTTGTGGCTTTTTTTGTTGTGTTGTCGCATTTGTATTTGTTGCGGCGTTTGCGTTTGTTGTGACCCTCTCGGCTTTTGTACAGTCGGGTCGTCGGGGCCTAAACCTGCAGACAAAGACACGTCCGAGTTATAAAGTCAAAGTTCAAAAGCTCCAGAATTCCCTCCCTGAGCTGCAGAGCTGCACTAGCACTGACTCACAGGTGCACACACACACACACACGAAACACACATCACACACACGAACACACACATACACACTGAACACAACACATAACACACACACACCACACGACGAACACACACACACAACACGAACACCGACCACATACACACACACACACACACACGAACACACCACACGACACACACACGAACACACACACACACACGAACACACACCACACAACACACACAGAACACACACACACACACGAACACACACATACACACACACACACACACACGAACACACACACACACACAGAACACACACACACACACACACACACACACACACACACAGAACACACACACACACACACATGAACACACACACACACACACACACACACACACACACACACACACAACACACACATACACACACACACACACACGAACACACACACACACACACACACATGAACACACACACACACACACACACACAGACACACACACACACACACATGAACACACACACACACACACACACACATGAACACACACACACATGACACACACACATGAACACACACACACAACACACACACACACACACACATGAACACACACACACATGAACACACACACACACACACACACACACACATGAACACACACACACACACACACACACACACACACACACATGAACACACACATGAACACACACACACACGAACGTACACACATGAACACACACACACACACATGAACACACACACACACACACACACACACATGAACACACACACACACATGAACACACACACACACACACATTGAACACACACAACACACATGACACACACATGAACACACACACACATGAACACACACACACACACACACACACACACACACACACACACACACACACACATGAACACACACATGAACACACACACACACACACACACACATGAACACACACACACACACACACACACACACACACACACACACACACACACACACATGAACACACACACACACACACACACACACACACACATGAACACACACACACACACACATGAACACACACACACACACACACATGAACACACACACACACACACACACACACACACACACACATGAACACACACACACACACACACATGAACACACACACACACACACACACACATGAACACACACACACACACACATGAACACACACATGAACACACACACACACGAACACACACACGAACACACACACACACACACACACACACACACACACACACACACACACACACACACACACACACTGAACACACACACACACACACACACACACACACAATGAACACACACACACACGTGGGGTTTTGGCGGGACTTTCCGTCACATCGTCCTGTGTTGACACAGAGTTGAGTCAGAATAAACACGACTTTACACACAGATTAAAACACACGACGACCACAACTGTAACGACTGAACTGTTGGGAACTGCTTCATTTATTTAAAAAATAAATAAAAAATCTGTGTATCGTTCGTTTGTTTGTTTTTCAAAATAAAACCAAAAATAAGAAAAAAAAAATCAACAATTTTCTTCATTATTTGTCTCCAAAACCAAAATGAAAAGATAATGATTTGATTCCCATTTCATCCAATTTTGACCCTTAAGGACTAAACCAGGACTAAACCAGGACTAAACCAGGACTAACCAGGACTAAACCAGGACTAAACCAGGTCTAAACCAGGACTAAACCAGGTCTAAACAGGACTAAACCAGGACTAAACCAGGACTAAACCAGGTCTAAACCAGGACTAAACCAGGTCTAAACCAGGTCTAAACCAGGTCTAAACCAGGTCTAAACCAGGTCTAAACCAGGAAACCAGGACTAAAGGTAAACCAGGACTAAACCAGGTCTAAACCAGGACTAAACCAGGTCTAAACCAGGACTAAACCAGGACTAAACCAGGACTAAACCAGTCTAAACCAGGACTAAAGGTCTAAACTAAACCAGGTCTAAACCAGGACTAAACCAGGTCTAAACCAGGACTAAACCAGGTCTAAACCAGACTAAACCAGGTCTAAACCAGGACTAAACCAGGACTAAACCAGGACTAAACCAGGTCTAAAACCAGGTCTAAACCAGGTCTAAAACCAGGACTAAACCAGTCTAAACCAGGACTAAACCAGGTAAACCAGGACTAAACCAGGTCTAAACCAGGACTAAACCAGGACTAAACCAGTAAACCAGGACTAAACCAGGACTAAACCAGGTCTAAACCAGGACTAAACCAGGTCTAAACCAGGTCTAAACCAGGTCTAAACCAGGACTAAACCAGGTCTAAACCAGGACTAAACCAGGTCTAAACCAGGTCTAAACCAGGACTAAACCAGGTCTAAACCAGGACTAAACCAGGTCTAAACCAGGACTAAACCAGGACTAAACCAGGTCTAAACCAGGTCTAAACCAGGTCTAAACCAGGTCTAAACCAGGACTAAACCAGGTCTAAACCAGGACTAAACCAGGTCTAAACCAGGACTAAACCAGGTCTAAACCAGGACTAAACCAGGACTAAACAAGGTCTAAACCAGGACTAAACCAGGACTAACCAGGACTAACCAGGACTAAACCAGACTAAACCAGGACTGAAACCAGGACTAAACCAGACTAAACCAGGAAACCAGGACTAACCAGGACTAAACCAGGACTAAACCAGGACTAACCAGACTAAACCAGGACTAAACCAGGACTAAACCAGGACTAAACCAGGACTGAACCAGGACTAAACCAGAAAACCAGGTCTAAACCAGGACTGAACCAGGACTGAACCAGGACTAAACCAGGACTTAAACCAGGTAAACCAGGATTAAACCGTTTTCAGTTCTGGTCTGGTCCCGGTCTCAATCCTGGTCTTTCTGGTTTTTATTCTGGTTTAGACCTGGTTTAGTCCTGATTCAGTCGAATGAACGAATGAAACACAGATTCTTCTCCTTTACAAAATGCTCCAAATTCTCCATTCTCCTAATATTACCACTTTATTTTAATTACCACTTTATTCTCATAAAATTAGGACTTTTTCTGGCTTCGACTTTATTCTCATAACGACTTTAATGTTGAAATGTTACGACTTTATTCTCGTGGCGCCGGCATGTTTGTTTGTTTGTTTGTTTGTTTTTTATCTGACCCTTTTACTCCGTCGTAAATCATGAAAAACATTCTTTCATTTTAATTCAAACTTTTAACTGAACCTCAAACGTTCTTCTAAAATGTTTTCATTCCCAGTCAAATTTAGAGCCTCTTGTCTTGTATATTGTGCGTTTCTTTATTTTCAGTATTTATTATTACTGTTTTAAGTTGTAAAAAATGAAAAAAAAAAGACGTTTTGATAAAATAAAGTGAGTTTTAAGACATTAACTTCACTTTATGGCTCAGTTTACTTTCGTACACTCAACAAAACAAACAAAAAACACAGAACTGTCCCTGTACTTTACATTTAGAACGTTTCGCCTTTAGGTTTTGAAGTTTTATTTAAAGTTTATATCTTTAAACTTTCATCTGTCGGACGATTTCACGCGTCAGAATCCAACTGAAGACGAACTGTTCCTCAAATGAAATCAGATCATGAAGCGAGATCTGATTTAGAAAAAGAAACTCTGGACAGAAGGAGTTTGTTTTTCAAAAGCCGCAGGGGACGAAAAAAAAGATGAGACGACGAGCGAAGAAACAAAACTCTTTTACAATCAGGAAACAGAAACGAATGAGGATTTAACGGACAAATACTGAGTCTGAAAATAGAAACTTATTTTAAATTTAATGCAGATTTTAAAAACAGGAAGAAACTGAAACATGAACCGACGAAATAATAAACTAATAAATAAACTCATTTAAGAATCAGATTTGAGAACGAGTTTGAACAAATTTAAATAAACGACAGCGTGAGAAGATTTAATACAGAATTAAACTGTTTTATAAAAATAAAATAATAACAATTTGTACGATGTGTTTATAGAAGTTTCAGTGCAGTTTGTTGTTTTCAAAGAGACTGTAAGAGTCCTGGTTTAGTCCTGGTTTAGTCCTGGTTTAGTCCTGGTTTAGTCCTGGTTTAGTCCTGGTTTAGTCCTGGTTTTAGTCCTGGTTTAGTCTTGGTTTAGTCCTGGTTTAGTCCTGGTTTAGTCCTGGTTTAGTCCTGGTTTAGTCCTGGTTTAGTCCTGGTTTTAGTCCTGGTTTAGTCTTGGTTTAGTCCTGGTTTAGTCCTGGTTTAGTCTTGGTTTAGTCTTGGTTTAGTCCTGGTTTAGTCCTGGTTTAGTCCTGGTTTGGTTCTGGTTTAGTCTTGGTTTAGTCTTGGTTTAGTCCTGGTTTAGTCTTAGTTTAGTCTTGGTTTAGCCTTGGTTTAGTTCTGCTTTAATCCCAGTTTAGTCCTGGTTTGGTCCTGGTTTAGTCTTGGTTTAGTTCTGGTTTAATCCCAGTTTAGTCCTGGTTTGGTCCTGGTTTGGTCCTGGTTTAGTCCTGGTTTAGTCCTGGTTTAGTCTTGGTTTAGTCTTCGTTTAGTTCTGGTTTAATCCCAGTTTAGTCCTGGTTTGGTCCTGGTTTGGTCCTGGTTTAGTCCTGGTTTAGTCCTGGTTTAGTTCTGGTTTAGTCTGGGTTTAGTCCTGGTTTGTTTCTAATTTAGTCTTGGTTTAGTCCTGGTTTAATCCTGGTTTAGTCCTGGTTTAGTCTTGGTTTAGTCTTGGTTTAGACCTGGTTTAAACTTGGTGACTAAACCAGAACTAAACCAAGACTAAGGTTTAGTCCTGGTTTAGTTCTTTAATCAAAGAAGAAAACTTAAAGAGTAAAAAGTAAAATAGTTTCCTTTCTCTCTCTGCTCCTGTCAGTCGGCAGGTGCGCCCCTCAGGTGAATCTAAACCTGAGCCACTTCCTGTTTCTGTGGGCAGGTGAAACCAGAGACTCAGAACCAGAGGCTCAGTCAAGACACGACACAACAAGAGCAGTGATCTGTGTGCACAACTGAAAACTGAGTTAATTTTGTTTGCACATGGTTTAGTCCTGGTCTAGTCCTGGTTTAGACCTGGTTTAGTC
This sequence comes from Boleophthalmus pectinirostris, assembly GCF_026225935.1. Lineage (NCBI taxonomy): Eukaryota > Metazoa > Chordata > Actinopteri > Gobiiformes > Gobiidae > Boleophthalmus > Boleophthalmus pectinirostris. The sequence continues at coordinate 1,767,015 of NW_026570971.1, read as the reverse complement.
TTGAATTATTCCTGGATTAGTCTTGGATTGGTCCTGGTTTAGTCCTGGTTTAGTCCTGGTTTAATCCTAGTTTAGTCCTAGTTTAGACCTAATTTAGTCCTGGTTTAGTCCTGGTCTAGTCCTGGTTTAGTCCTGGTTTAGTCCTGGTTTAGTCCTGGTCTAGTCCTGGTTTAGTCCTGGTTTAGTCCTGGTTTAGTCCTGGTTTAGTCCTGGTTTAGTCCTGGTCTAGTCCTGGTTTAGTCCTGGTTTAGTCCTGGTTTAGTCCTGGTCTAGTCCTGGTTTTGGTTCTATCATATATGACTTTGTTTTGACGGAGCATCAAGAGGAAAACTCTGGACAAGTTCAAATCAAGTGAAAATCCTTTAAATCCACTGAACAAATGAACGAGAACAGCTCCGTTTATGATCAAACAGCGACATCTGGTGGTGGGCCGTGGTACTGCAGGAGTCTCTGTGTTCACAGAAACAGGAGCTTCAGTGTGTGGAGTTTTATCAGTTTCATTAGAACTCCTGACATTTTATTGTAAATTTATTGCTTTAAAAATCTAAAATAAAAAGCTGATTTAATTTTAACTTAAAATAAAACAAATTTCAGTCACAAAAACTCAGAATATAAATATTTCTTACCCGTCTGCAGTTCACGTTATGACCAGCAGATGGAGACAAAACTAAAAAAAAAACAAGAAAACAGAATGAAACAAATCTGGAGAATTTTATAAACAGTAGTAATAGTACTACTACTACTACTACTACTACTACTACTACTACTAGTAGTAGTAGTAGTAGTAGTAGTAGTAGCAGTAGTAGTAGTAGTAGTAGTAGTAGTAGTAGTAATAGTAGTAGTAGTAGTAGTAGTAGTAGTAGCAGTAGTAGCAGTAGTAGTAGTAGTAGTAGTAGTAGTAGTAGTAGTAGTAGTAGTAGTAGTAGTAGTAGTAGTAGTAGTAGTAGTAGTAGTAGTAGTAGTAGTAGTAGTAGTAGTAGTAGTAGCAGTAGTAGTAGTAGTAGTAGTAGTAGTAGTAGTAGTAGTAGTAGTAGTAGTAGTAGTAGTAGTAGTAGTAGTACAGTAGTAGTAGTAGTAGTAGCAGTAGTAGTAGCAGTAGTAGTAGTAGTAGTAGTAGTAGTAGTAGTAGTAGTAGTAGTAGTAGTAGTAGTAGCAGTAGTAGTAGTAGTAGTAGTAGTAGTAGCAGTATCAGTGTAAACACTGTGTAACTTCACCCGCTCGTCTCCATGGAGATATCACTGTTTGTCTGGAATGTTCCGCAGTTCGACATTAAACTTTTCTCTGTGGTGTGAGCGGCGTCGCCTCTGCGCAGATCTGACCCGTGACGTCAGCTCGGCTCCGCGTGTGCGAGCGGAGGTGTGAGGTTTAATGCCACACTGCGGAACATTAAAGACAAAAAAACACCAGAACAACATCTCCACGGAAACGGAAAAGTTACGTAACGCGTCTTTACATAAACCCGTCGTTACGTTGAGTCAAAAATGTCACAGACGTTTGGGTTAATAAAGTTTTAATAAAATGACATAAATAACAAACGACAATTAAATTAAAACGGTGTAAATTATCTCAATAATTAAACACAGGACGTTTGAAATACTTCAGCAGGTTTGAGACGACAAATAAAAATACAAATAAAAAATACAAATAAAAATAAAAATTGTTAGAACGGACTAATAATAATAATTTAAAAATAATAAATATTAAATAAAAAAAAAAAAAAACAGAAGCACAAAGTTATGGAAGACGACAAGACAACAGGAGACAAATGCATGCGCCTGGACGAGAACTTCACCTGCAGACTGGAACCAGAACCTGAGAGAACAAAAAGAGAACAAGAGAACAAGAGAGAACCAAAAGAGAAAACTAAAGAGAACCAAAAAGAACCAGAGAGAGAACAAGAGAAGAGAAAGCCAGAGAGAAAAAGAGAGAAAAAAAAGAGAACCAGAGAGAGAACCAAGAGGGAGAACAAGAAAGAGAACCAGAGAAGGGAGAACCAAAGAGAGACCCAGCGAGAGAACAAGAGAGAACTTGAGAGAAACAGAGAGAACAACTGAGAACCAAGAGAGAACCACAGAGAGAACTGGAGAAAGAACCAGCCAGAACTAAAGAGAGAACAAGAGAGAACCGGAGAGAACTAGAAAGAACTAGAGAAAAGTAAAGAGAACCAGAGAGAACTAAAGAGAACAAAGAGAAAAAAAAGAAGAGAGAACAAGAAAGAGAACCAGAGAAAGAACCAGAGAGAACAAAAAGAGAGAGAACAAGAGAAAACCAGAAAGAACTAAAGAAAACAAGAGGGAACCAGAGAGAACAAAAGAGAGAAAACACAGAGAACCAGAGAGAACAAGAGAGAACCAGAAAGAGAACAAGAGAGAGAACAAGAGAGAACAAGAGAGAACAAAGAGAAGAGAACAAGAGAGAACAAGAGAGAACAGAAAGAACTAGAGAAAAGTAAAGAGAACCAGAAAGAACCAGAGAGAACAAGAGACAACTTAAAGAGAGAACAAAGAGAACAAGAGAGAACAAGAGAGAACAAGAGAGAACAAAAAGAGAAAAAAACAGAGAGAACTAGAGAGAAAAAAAAGAGAACAAGAAAGAGAACCAGAGAGAGAACCAGAAAGAACTAAAGACAACAAGAGAGAACAAGAGAGAGAACAAGAAGAGAACAAGAGAGAAGAAGAGAGAGTCAGACCCTACAGACTGAAACACCAACTTTCAAGTCAATAATTTGATTTGATTTATTTGGCGAAATGTGAAATAAAATAAAAAACAATCTCGTGAACTTGGAACATTTTACAGATTTTATCCTCTTCCATCCATTTTCTTTCACTTATTCAGGACCCATTTTTTTATTACCAATTTGAATCATCTTAAATTATTTTTTAAGTGTCTCAACTCTGAGACTCAACATCAACTGAACACAGAACCAGAACCAGAACTACATGAGGTTCTATTAACTGTTTCTGGAAATCCAACCAGATTATTTACATTTTTTAAACGTAAATTAAAATTATTGTACGTTTCCGATTAAAAACACTCTCACTGAAAATGTAAAAATGTTATATATTTTTTAACTCTTTGTAATTAACGTGTTTTGTCTTTTTTTTTTTAAATTATTATTATTCATGAAGCTTCTATTTTTTCTAACACTTGTAACTTCTAAAACTCTCAAATGTGATCGTGACGTCTTTAAAAAATGTAAATAAATTTAAAAATGTGTTCATACTTAGGTGATATTTTTGAGAATCGTTTGCGTTCACATTTATATTTTTATTTATTCAGATTTCAAATGGACGGAAGTTTTAAGTTTTAAGAGAAATATTTGAGCCTTGGAACATTTTTTTAAATTAAAAGTTCGCCTTATTAGTGTCTTGAAAGTTGAGCTCGTCGCCCTCGAACCGCACGTTTTCTGGTTCCAGTCGGACGCAGATTTTTCGGTTTCCGTTTGTAACTTGGCAAGGCATTTTCGTCTCGTAAAAGTGACACTTGGACATGCAGTTTGACTCACTACAGGCATTCAAACGAAAAGAGTAAACGCTTCTTGGTCCCGTCCTCGTGAGATCAGAATTTAAATAAAAACGTTCAGACTCTGGAAGACGGTGATTTTCATGCATTTCACATAAACACACAGGACACTGGTTTAGAGAAACAAGAGTTTAAAACAGACTTATTCTGCGCGAGTGTTTGTACGTCTGACCTCTGACCCCCGCGGGATTATTCTGCTCTAACTGTGACGTTTTAAATCACAATATTACGGCGACCGACGAGAAAACGGCTCCAAGTACAAAAACGAAACCACGAAAGAAGTTTAAACGACGCGCAAACAAAGAACGAGGTGCAAAAAAAAAAAAAAAAAAAAAACACACCGCAAGAAACAAAAACGAATATGTCGTCATCAAATAGAAAAACGACGCAAAGAACAAAATGATTAAAACTAAGAAAACACCGCAAAACAAAAAATGCTGCATAGAGTTGCCACAGCCTGCAGGGGGCGCTCCCAGTGTCACCGCTGAATGGAGAGACACACCGGATGAAGAGAGAGAAAGACTCCGCCTCATGGATTTATTCAAATAACTGGAGGTGTTGTAGTTTGTTTCTGCCTTCAGTTTTCGCAGTGACCCTCAGGGGAACTTCAGCGGAAAAATCCCCTGGGCTGAGAAATTCTTTTTCTAATAGAGTGAAATGTAATCACAAGTCTGACATCGACCTACAACTGTCCAAAATGTCGGATTTTGTTGCAATTTTTACCTGTTTTTAGATCATGAACTTTTTCTCAGCTCAAAATCCTTCAGTTGTCTTAAAAAAACGCTTTATAATCATTCGCTTCGACTCCTCTCGCTCTGATTGGTCAAAGTGATCGCGAGACTGTTCGTGTGTGCGCTCGTGTGCGTTGGCATGTTCCCGCGAGACAAAAGACTCTACTGCACATGCTCCATCGGCCCACAGCCACCGGAAGAACCTCAACGGGCTAAAGGCGAATCTGGAGTCATGAGACATCGAGCTCGGCCCGTTGACTCGAATGGGCGGCCATTTTAAAACTCGCTTGCTCTGCCAATGAGACAGACAGAAAACGACCGACGATAAACTACAGCGGGAACAAATGACTGTGACGGTAATGTGGTTTTTATTTGATTCTATTCACATACTGTGTTTAATAATTTAAAGGTTGTATAGAGGATTTTTTTAAGGGAAGAGAAACACAGCGACAGTCCTTGTGCGCGTTCAGAATCACTGTTGAAGTTTCCTGTCTAGAAGTAATTCAGCGACCGACGCGTCAGTTTTTAGACCCTTCGTCTGCTTCGGTCGCGCCATCGCTGGACGAGATCTCCAAGAATCACCTCAGTTTGGCTTTGCTACTTTTCCTCTTCTCTTCTTCTTTCAGCGACCTCAAAAACCGACTTTCTTTTGCGGCGAACCGGTCGTGGATTCTCGTCCGCCGTCGCAACAAACTTTGTGCGAAATGCGAGGAAGCGACAGTTCGAAAAAGCCTCTAAGAACCGCTGCATAAACCACGTGATCCCCGCGCTCCGACGAGTCAGTTACACTAGGGAGTTTGATTGACAACCCAACAGCCAATAGAAAATGAGGGAGCCTCGTTTTCTATTGGCTGATGTTTATCTGGCCTCAACACGTCCACAGTTGATAGATTTTCATTTTTTATTTTTTTTTTGGTCATCATAATTACAAAGCTGCTGCGTCTCTGTAATGGTATTTTAATCTTTCACTGACAGTTTGAAACTAAAAAAAAAATCCTCCACACAACCTTTAAGGATTCCAAGTGTGGCCAGCGGTGCCATGTGACTCGTAGTGTCCATGATTCCAAAAGTTCATCATTTGACCAGATCTTTGTCATTTTTTGTCCTAACAACCGTTGGAATGACATGCTCCAAATCTGAGATCAGTCAGACGAGCGGTTCGAGAGTTACGCATGGAAACGACAAACAGGAAGAGACACGGACACACGTTTCTCGCATTAAAAGATAAACATAAATATGGCTGTATAATGACGTACGACGTTCTACTGTGATATTTATATTATTTGTAAACATAATATATGAATATAATCAAATAAAAGCCACATTGAGCTGTGACAGTGAGAGCGCCCCCTGCAGGTTGTGGCGACTCTTTATGCAGCGTTTTTCATTTTTCGGTGTTTTCTTGGTTTTCATTGTTTTGTTCTTTGCGTCGTTTGTCTGTTTGCGGCGCAGTTTGATGAAAACACATTTGTCGTCGTTTCTCGCGCTGTTTTTTTTTTTTTTCATTTGCACCACGTTCTTTTGTTTGTACCTCGTTTAAACTCGTGTTTGAGTTTGTGAATTTGCGGCGATTTTTGTACTTGAAGCCGATTTTCTCGAGCCTCCGAACAAAACTGATCTGAAACGACTAAAAGTGCTCTGACTTGGGCTTTTTTTTTTTACATTTGGACCAAAACGACGACGCGACGCTGCCCAAACCTACGAGTATCACCCAGTAAGCGACAAAACGGCGTCTTGAAAATAAGCGATTATTAAAGATTCCTCAAACATGAATCAGTCCAAATAAAACTTCATCGGGTCCGAGAGAAGAAACGACCAGAACATGTTTGATTTTGCAGAATAAGTCTGATTTAAAAAATACTTAAAGACATTATGTACATTTAAAAACAAAATCTTCGTAATCACAGCGATTTCTACACAGCGTTCTGTCTCGTAAGATTGTGTTTTCAGTATTTTCAGTCATTGCAGCAAAATTTTAAAAACTTTTCATCTCAAAAGTTTTGCGCTTGAACAGGATTTATTTTCGACAGGCAAAAAGTTCAGCAGCTCCGGGTCCACTTAGACTAAAAGACTACAACTATCAGCCATGTTTGTAGTTTTCTCTAAGGAAATATGTTAATGCGAACTGGTTTAAACCTGGTCTAGTCCTGGTCTAGTCCTGATTTAGTGCGGCTTTTGTGAGGTTTTCTCAGATTGCAGTGGTCTGTATAGATCAGGCCTCAGTTCGTCCTTGGTTAGACCTTGGTTAGACCTAGTCCAGTCCGGATAAGACCTGGTTTAGACCTGGTTTAGACCTGGTTTACTGCAGTTCTTGTGCAGTAAATGATCCCTGTCTGCAGCAGTCAGCATTTTTCAGAGGTGTTTTTTGCTTGTTTTAGTCCTGACTTAGTCCTGGTTTAGACCTTGGGTTAGTCTTGGTTTGGTCCTTGGTGAGACCTCATTCAGTCCAGAGTTAGACCTGGTTTAGTTCTGGTATAGTCCTTGTTTACTGCAGTTCTTGTGTCTGTAGTAGTCAGAATTTATCAGAGGTTTTTTAGACCTGGTTTAGTTCTGGGCCTGGTTTGGACCTGACTTAGTCCAGACAAGGATCAGACCTGGTTTAGACCTGATCTAGTCCTTGAGATAGACCTTGGCTTAGACCTGGTTTGGACTTGGCTTAGTCTAGACCAGTGTTAGACCTGGTTTAGTCCAGGTACATGCAGCTCCTTCGAGGTGTTCTTGGTCTACAGTAGTCAGTATCTTAAGTCCTTGGTTTAGTCCCGGTTTTAGTCTTGGTTTAGTCCTGGTTTAGACCTTGGGTTAGTCTTGGTTTGCTTCTTGGTAAGACCTCATTCAGTCCAGAGTTAGACCTGGTTTAGTTCTGGTATAGTCCTGGTTTACTGCAGTTCTTGTGTCTGTAGTAATCAGTATTTATCAGAGGTGTTTTAGACCTGGTTTAGTTCTGGGCCTGGTTTGGACCTGACTTAGTCAAGACAAGTGTCAGACCTGGTTTAGTCCTTGGTTTAGACTTGGCTTGGACCCGGCATTAGCCCAGACCTGGTTTAGTCCAGGTACATGCAGCTCTTTTGAGGTGTTCTTGGTCTACAGTAGTCGGTATCTTAAGTCCTTCTTTTAGACCTGGTTTAGACCCGGTTTAGACCCAGTTTAGACCTGGTTTAGACCTGGTTTAGACCCGATTTGGACCTTGCTTAGTCCAGACCAGTGTCAGAGCTGCATGTACCTGGACTAAACCAGGTCTATCGCAGTGTTCTTGGTCTACAGAAGTCAGTATCTTAAGTCCTTGGTTAAGTCTTGGTTTAGTCCTGGTTTAGTCCTGGTTTAGACCTGGTTTAGACCTGGTTTAGACCTGGTTTAGACCTGGTTTAGACTACTTTGCCTGTCTCTGTTGACTAGCTTTTTTCTCCTTAACAATATTACAGTTTACGTGATAACTAAGCCATACAAAATACAGGTGTGTGCGCTCGGTGAAGCAGCAGTTTCAGACGTCTTGCTTTTGGGCACGAAGTCCCTTGTTTGGGAATCGAACCCGCAGTCCATCCGTCAGTAGTTTGTCATTTACCTTACGTTATTAGCCCTACAAAACATCTCTAAGTTTTGAGATCTTCGCCGATTCGGGATTTGAAGCCTTAAGTCCGTCGTCGGTAAGTTTCTGTTCGTGTTTTCCTTCCAGACAGTGCCTTGCTTTTGGGCACAGAGTCGACAATTACGGAGGGAATCGAACCCTCTGCGTCAGTATTTTTCCAGTATGATACAGCTTTCCGACGGGACAACGACGCGACGCGAATCTCCATCCCTTAAAACTCGTCTTAATCCGCTTTTAAAAACCCGTTGGCGCTGTCGTCTCGCCGCCGTCCGGAACCGTCTTCGACTCCTTCGTGGAACCGCAGCCGCAAAGTTTTCCGAATCACGAACCTTTCCACGATGAACGACGCGCAGAACCACGGAACGGCGTATTCCAACGTTATGAGACCCTGGAAATTGTACTTGAACTCGGAGTAATCCCACGGACACGCGTTGAACTGACGGAGCAGGAATCCCGTCCCGAACTCCCAGAAATACGTCCATAAAGTGTAGATGACGCAGCGGAGTAAAATCGGGCAGCGTTGGCGAAGTCTCAGGTACATCCGCTCCACGATCAAAATACAGGTTCCGTAAATGAACAGGGCCCAGACGCTGGTCACGCCCGGGAATTTCCAGTTCTGGTTGACGACGAACTCCCAGGCGGCGGTGAACATGACCTCGCAGAAGTATCCGTGGATGGCGTAGAGGTACCAGCGGGAGAGCGGCGTGAGCGGGACGGCGGCCGCGGACGGGTCCAGGGAAACCATCGCGACGGCGGCGAGGACGAAGACGAAGAGACGAGGAGGACGAGGAGGACGAGGTGGAGGAGGACGAGGAGGAGGAGTCACAGCGCGGCGACAGGAAGATGGAAGTCTGGAAGAAAAAAAGAACAACTCGAGTTAGACTTAATAAAACTTAAATATTACACAAAATTGACGTAAAGAAGTTTTAGAATCGAGGACAAGCTTCGTCATCGTCACTTTCGTTCGCAAATTGGTTTACACAAATCAAGAAGAACAGTGTGTTAGTTTAGTCCAGGTTTAGTCCAGGTTTAGTCCAGGTTTTGTCCTGGTTTAGTCCTGGTTTAGTCCCAAAGAACAATTCAGAGATTGTGTTTCAAAAGGACTTTAGTTCAGGTTTACTCCAGATTCAGTCATTAGTTTATTCCTTAGTTTAGTCCTGGTGTAGTCCTGGTTTAGTCCTGGTTTAGTCTGGGTTCTGTCCTTAGTTTAGTTCTGGTTTAGTCTCAAAGAACAGATTGTGTTTCAAAACGACTTTACTCCAGGTTTAGTCCAGATTCAATCCTTAGTTTAGTCCAGGTTCAGTCCAGATTCAGTCCAGGTTTAGTCTAAACCACTAAACGAGGACTAAACTAGGACTACATCATCTGACACTAATCCAGGACTTAACCAGGACTAAAACTGAACTAAACCAAGACTAAACCAGGACTAAACCGTCTTCTCCACTGATGTGACTAACCCTTTAAAACACTGATGCTTTTTCAACCTACAACTTTTATTTTATTTGACCCAGACTGGACCAGACTGGACCAGACGGGACCGGACCAGACCGGACCAGACTGGACCAGACGGGACCAGATTATTATTTTATTTGTAAATCAGTGTTTGTCCTTCTGGCCGGTACTATCCTCCTCTGTGTATTGTTTACACACTCGTCCTTCCGGCTCGTACTATTTCCGTGGTGTTCTTATATAACGTACAGATCCAGTACACGGACTCGGATCAGGTTTCCCAGGCACTAAACAGTCCAAGGTTAGTCCAGGATTAGTCCAGGACGAGTCCAAGTGGAGTCCAGGCTCAGTCCAAGGCTTGTCCTGGTCCAGTCCTGGTTTAGTCCTGGTTTAGTCCAACGGTGGTCTGGGTTTAGTCCTGATTTTAGGCATTACAGGTTTTGTCCAACTTTAGGGCAGTTCAATCTTGGTTTAGTCCTGGTTTGGTCCTGGTTTGGTCCTGGTTTAGTCCTGGTTTAGTCCTGGTTTAGTCCTGGTTTAGTTCTGGTCTAGCTCAGGTTTAATCCTAGGTTTAGTCCTGGTTTAGTCCCAGATTCCCAGATTTAGTCCCTGATTTAGTCCAAATAACCCTAGTTTAGTCCTGGTTTAGCTCTGGTCTAGTTCTGGTTTAACAACTGGATTTGGTCCTGATTTAGTCCTGATCTAGCTCTGGTTTAGTCCTGGTTTGGTTCCTGGTTTAGTCCTTGATTTAGTCCTGGTCTAGTCCCTGGTTTAGTCCCGGTTTAGTCCTTGGTTTAGTCCTGGTTTAGTCCCAAAGAGTTCCAAAAGTTGAGTCCAGGTTCAGTCTTTAGTTCAGTCGTGTTTCGATGAATTTCCAGGACTAAACCAACTCCACAAACTCGTTTCCTGTTTTCTTCCTCTGAACTTCACACTCCACAAATCAATTTTTATTACGATATCGATTTTAGTTCAAGTGATTCTGCGTTTCAGAAAAAAACAAAAAACAAACAGATATTTAGTTTAGATTCTACAAACAAAATAATCCTGATTTTAGGCTTTACGTGTTTTATCCAACTTTAGGGCAGTTTAGTTCTGGTTTAGTTCTGGTTTAGTCTGGTTTAGTTCTGGTTTAGTCCTGGTTGAGTCCTGGTTTAGTCTCTGATTTAGTCCTGGTTTAGTCCGTGGATTTAGTCCTGGTTCAGTCCCTGGATTTAGTCCTGGTTAGTCCTGGTTTAGTCCCTGGATTTGGTCCTGGTTTAGTCCCTGGATTTGGTCCTGGTTTAGTTCTTGTTTAGTCCTGGTTTAGTCCTTGTTTAGTCCTGGTTTAGTCCTGGTTTAGTCCTGGTTTAGTCCTTGTTTAGTCCTGGTTTAGTCCTGGTTTAGTTCTGGTTTTAGTCCTGGTTTAGTTCTGGTTTTAGTCCTGGTTTAGACCTGATTTAGTCCCTTGTTTAGTCCTGATTTAGTCCTGGTTTAGTCCTGGTTTAGTCCTGGTTTAGTTCTGGTTTTAGTTCTGGTTTAGTCCTGGTTTAGTCCCTGATTTAGTCCCAGATTTAGTCCTTGATTTAGTCCCAGTTTAGTCCTTGATTTAGTCCCAGTTTAGTCCTTGATTTAGTCCTGGTTTAGTCCTGGTTTAGTCTGTGGATTTAGTCCTGGTTTAGACCTGATTTAGTCCCTTGTTTAGTCCTGATTTAGTCCTGGTTTAGTCCTGGTTTAATCCTGGTTTAGTCCCAGATTTAGTCTTTGTTTAGTCCTGGTTTAGTCCTTGGTTTAGTCCCTGGTTTAGTCCCTGGTTTAGTCCATGATTTAATCCTGGTTTAGTCCCAAAGAGCGGTCCAGAAGTTTAGTCCAGGTTCAGTTCTTAGTTCAGTCCAGATTTAGTCCAAGTTTGATCCAGATTAAATCCTTAGAAAAGAAAAAAAAAAAAAAGACAATTTAAAAGTATAAATGTTTTCTACAATATAAAAAATAAATTCTATCAGATGATTTTTATTTCTGTTTTTGTCTTTTTTAACCGTGTGAGGTTTTGGTTCTGGTTCTGGTTCTGGTTCAGGAGAGGTTCTGTGTAGGACCTCGCGCCCGCTCTTCCTCCTCCTCCTCCTCTTCGGCCTCATAAAGACGCTTCGATTCAGACCCGACAAAAGCCACTGGACACAAAGATCTGACCTGGTTTTCCTCACAGTCCTGGCCCAGATCCAGAGTCCAGAGGATTAGAACATTCCTCTGACAAAAAAGACTAAAGACCAGCAGCCCGAGAGAGAAAGAGAGAAAGACCTCCACCCCACTGCCCCCACTGCCCCGACTGCCCCCGACCAGCCCCCACTGCCCCCAACCAGCCCCGACCAGCCCCAATGCCCCCAAGCCACTGCCCCGACTGCCCCCAGTGCCCCTGACTGCCCCGACCAGCCCCGACTGCCCCAACTGCCCCCAACCGCCCCCGACTGCCCCAACTGCCCCCAACTGCCCCCGACTGCCCCAACCGCCCCCAACCAGCCCCGACTGCCCCAACTGCCCCCAACTGCCCCCCAACTGCCCCAACCCCCGACCAGCCCCGACTGCCCCGACTGCCCCCAACCGCCCCAACCACCTGCCCGACCAGCCCCCACTGCCCCAACCAGCCCCGACCAGCCCCGACTAGCCCCGACTGCCCCAACTGCCCCCAACCGCCCCGACTGCCCCAACCACCCCCGACCAGCCCCGACTGCCCCCAGTGCCCTGACTGCCCCAACTGCCCCAACCAGCCCCCGACTGCCCCACTGCCCCAACCTGCAGCCCCGACTGCCCCGACTGCCCCGACTGACGACCCAATGACCCAACAACAACCCAGACTTAAAGCTCCACCGTGGAACTTTTCTGGTGGAGGATCAGTCAGACGCTCGAGGTCTGGAGGTTCAAAAATGTTACATATGTGGTTTTCTTTTCTACTTTCTCGTATTTTTGGGGCCGTAAGTGTCACTTTTGTGTTTTCTGTGACACGACGACGTCCTGGAGTTTTTTTCTTTTACGGGTTGAGTCCTTTACCCTTTACAAATCTGACGGTTTTCAACCAACGACTTTTATTTTATTTGACCCAGACTGGACTGAACCAGGACTAAACCAGGACCAAATAAGGGACCAAATCCAGGTTTAAACCAAGACTAAATCAGAACTTAAACCAGGACTAAACCAGAACTTAAACCAGGACTAAACTAGTGCTAAAGCAGGACTACATCATGGCTAAACCATTATTTATTTACTTTAATTTACCCAGACTGGACCAGATTGGACCAGATGATTGTATTTTTATATTTTTTATGTTTTTACAGTTTTAGAGTAAATCTGTGTTTACATTTTTGTACTTTTGGGACTGTAAGTGTCACTTTTGTTCATGGTTTGTGTGTTTCTTGTGACTTTGTTTACGCCCACACGACAAAGCTCCTGGAGTTTTTTCTTAGTGGGTTGAAAAAAAATGTGCATCCACACACGGCTCAGTAAATCTTCACGTCCAGACGACAACACTGAGTGAAAATGGTGTAATACATCTGCCACACCTGTATGTGGCGCTGTAACAATGATAATAATATTTAATAATTCAGATCTCATCACCGTTTTTTTTTTTTTTTTCTTTAAGGTCATTTGGCCAAGTTCAAGTCTTTAAAGTCCATCTCATGCAAAATGAACTTTTCAGAGTTTTCTACCTCCTCAGACTGATGTGTGGGCCTTGGATTTGTCGCAGAAATGTTTTTTTAGATTGATTCTGTGTTTTTTTTAACAAATTGCAGCGTATTTCTGCCTCCCTCCCACGTGACAACGAACTAAAGCTGCTACAACGATGATGCGGCAGATTCACCTGTGACAGGTTTGACGGAGCAGAAAACACTTCACCGCCTCGTCCAGTGACACGATATAATAAGTTGATCTACTAGTGTTTATTAAAACTTTACCAATCAGTAATGTTCAGCTGATGTGGACGCGGTGCTTGAGCTTCGTGCTCCTCAAAGTCCTCGTCCGATTCCGGGTCCAACACATGCGGCTGAACGCGCTGTGTCTCCATGATGAATAAAAGTTTATTCCTACAGCTACAATAACCCTAACGCCTGTCTCCCCCTCCCTCCCTGAGACGGCGGAGGAAGGGCGGCTCACTCGTCGCCCACGTCACGTTTGGAGGGCGGAGCCTGTGCTTTCTCAGGACGGGCGGGGGGAGGAGCGATAGTCGGACTTTCATAGTTCCTGGTCTGTGACTGTCTCCAAGAAATCAGGAAGATTTCAGAACTATTGTGTAACGGATGTTCCAAAACCCAAACTGTGCAGAAGATACAACGTGATCAGATGGGACATTTAAACTAAAGCACCAAATATATCATAGATTTTTGTAATTTGTATGACTTTTAAACTAAACTGTGATCATGTGACCACGCTGAAAAAGTACAATTTAGGGAGCAGTCGCTTATATAAATATCATCTTTATATAAGAGTTGTAGAAATGCAAATTTTTCATTTTTAAATTCCTTGACAAGATTTTAGTGTGAATCATTACGATCAGAAAAGAAAAAATCTGATTTAAAACTATTATTTTACATTGTTGTCAGCACTGAAATGTTCCATGTAGTTCCCTCTGTTGTACTGTATTGTACTGTATATTTTACTGTAGAGTACTGTAGTACTTTTGAGTATCACAGTACTTCAGTTTCATCCAAACAGAGGCGGGAGGGACATGTTCCAGTTTGTTCTTGTAAAATTCAACTCTACATTTATCAACTGTAAAAACAAAAGTATTTTATAAAAACATTTATTTATTAGGAGAAACACCGAGTCTTCTCAAGTCACAGGGCTCAAGTCCAAGTCGAGTCTCAAGTCTTAAAAATAGAGACTCAAGTCCGACTCGGGTCCAAGTCACGAGTCCCAAGTCCCACCTCTGATTGTTACTAGAACTTGTTTTTGAAATGTCGGCTCCTGATCTCTGATTTTATAAAATACATTTCCAGCCAAAAGAGCGACTTGTATGTTTTTTTTCTTATTCATTATGCTTCTTTTTTTTTTTTGGCTGGTGCAACTTACACTCTGGAGTAACTTATAGACCGAAAAATACGTTATATTTGTGATTTAGAAAAAGAAAACTTGATGTTAAAATGTCGTCTGTCTTGTCCAAAAACTCCAAACTTTGGGCCATTTTTATATATTTGTATAACTTGTCGAACTATTTCAGTATTTCTGTTTTTATTTCTGTATTTAGTTTTAGTTTGACTTGTACATAAAGACAGATGTTCCGGACAGAAGTGCAGTAGTGAGGTCGTTTGTCCAGTTGGGGGCAGTGTGGAGCTCTCTGTGGTCTAAATTGATTTATTTTGAAGAGTAAAAATATTAATTGGTGCATTAAAACAAACCCCTGAGCTGCTGTTTGCTGTTTCCTGTTTGGTGTTAATGGTCAGAGCGTCGACTCTTCTGACCACGAGAAAAACTCACCACGACGATTAGAAACAGAAACTGAACAGATGTGAGGCTCTGGGACGATGAGCGCTTTAGTTCAAGAGTTTTCCTAAGTACAAAATCTTTTAAAGCTCAAATGAAAAACTGGTTGTCGTCAAAACAAACTCGTCTCATGTTCAGTTTTATTGTGATTTTTATTAGATTTTTTTTTTTGGACACATTTGTTAATTTTGACTCGACAAACTGACGGCAAAATAAAAGGAACTGTAAAATGAAAAAAATAAATAAATAAGAAAACAAACAAAAAAAAAAAAACAATTTTCTTCATTATTTGTCTCCAAAACCAAAATAAAAAAACAGATAATGATTCATTTTTTCAGTTTCTGATTTTGTGTTTAAATGAAAAATGGAAAAAAAAAAACAGATAACGACCGTTTCCTGTTTACGTGACTTAAACTGCGATGTTGGACTGAACCAGGACTAAAAAGGTCCAGGTCTGGTCCCAGTCTGGTCCAGGTCTGGTCCCAGTTTGGTCCAGGTCTGGTCCCAGTTTGGTCCTGGTCTCAATCACAGTCTGGTCCAGGTCTGGTCCAGGTCTGATCCAGGTCTCAGTCACAGTCTGGTCCCAGTTTGGTCCTGGTCTCAATTACGGTCTGGTCCAGGTCTGGTCCCAGTCTGGTCCTGGTCTCAATCACAGTCTGGTCCAGGTCTGGTCCAGGTCTGGTCCAGGTCTGGTCCCAGTTTGGTGCTGGTCTCAATTACGGTCTGGTCCAGGTCTGATCCAGGTCTCAATCACAGTCTGGTCCCAGTTTGGTCCAGGTCTGGTCAGAGTCTGGTCCAGATCTGGTCCAGGTCTCGATCATGGTCTGGTCCAGGTCTGGTCCACATCTGGTCCAGGTCTCAATCACGGTCTAGTCCAGGTCTGGTCCCAGTCTGGTCCAGGTCTCAATCACGGTCTGGTCCTGGTATCTGGTCCAGGTCTCGATCACGGTCTGGTCCAGGTCTGGTCCCAGTCTGGGCCTGGTCTCGATCACGGTCTGGTCCAGGTCTGGTCCAGGTCTGGTCCCAGTCTCAGTCCCGCTCTGGTCTTGGTTTAGTCCTGGTTCAGTTCGTTCTCCATTTTTTCAATTTTTCATTTAAACACAAAATCGAAAACTGAAAAATCGAATCATTATCTGTTTTTTCATTTTGGTTTTGGAGACAAATAATGAAGAAAATATTTTTTTTTTTCGTTTTCTTATATTTGGTTTTATTTTGAAAAATGAATGAACGACTGACACAGATTGAGTCGGTACAGTCACAGTTTCTTTGGGTTTTGGTCGTTTTTAAGCAGATTTTTTGGGACAAATCAGTGGTTTTGTATAAATCTGCTGAGACAAGGGACGTCTGGTCATTCTTTACACTGTGTAACTTTACCCGTTTCTATGGATACGTCATTTCTCTGCCTGGAATGTCCCACAGTGTGACTTTAAACACCTCGACTTTACATTTATTCAATCACAGGTGGATTTATAACTCAAAAACACCTCGAAAAACAAACATTCTGACTGTGAGCGGGGGTCGCCTCTCCACAGATCTGACCCGGAAATAACTTCTTGGTCATCCGGTCTGGTCTCCGTGGAGATAGAAAGATTTAATGCCATACTGTGGAACATTCCAGACAGAGGAGTAACATCTACATGAAGAAAAAACGTTTGACGGACCCTTTTCCCTTAAGCAGTTTTTGCACTTTTTTCTTTTTTGTCACTTTATTTTTATTGGATATGATCAATTTATAGACATAACAAGAAAAGGAGAAAAAAAAAATAATAATAATAATAATAATAATAATAATAATAATGGGGTGGTGGTATGGTGATGCCGCCACGTTTAACCAATATTTATGCGCTTTTTTCATAAATTTTTATTTTTATTTTATTTTTATTTCATTTATTTTATTTTTATTTTTATTTTCATTTATTTTTTTATTTTTATTTCATTTTTGTTTAATTAGTTTATTTTATTTTATTTCATTATTTTATTTTTATTTCATTATTTTATTTTTATTTCATTTCATTTCTGAGTTTAGAGTTTCGGCCCAGTGTACAAAACGGTTGCTAGGTAACAGTTCTCTAACGTGATGTCAGGATTTCCAAGAGCAGGTTTTTCCAGTTCTAAAAATAAACACTGTACATTAAACTTTAAACCACGAGTCGTCCACACCTTCACCTGCGACTGAAAACACCGCCCTGATCTAATCCCAGGACCAAACACCTTCACCTGCGACTGAAAACACCGCCCTGATCTAAACCCAGGACCAAACACCTTCACCTGCGACTGAAAACACCGCCCTGATCTAAACCCAGGACCAAACACCTTCACCTGCGACTGAAAACACCGCCCTGATCTAAACCCAGGACCAAACACCTTCACCTGCGACTGAAAACACCGCCCTGATCTAAACCTGAGACCAAACACCTTCACCTGCGACTGAAAACACCGCCCTGATCTAAACCCAGGACCAAACACCTTCACCTGCGACTGAAAACACCGCCCTGATCTAAACCCAGGACCAAACACCTTCACCTGCGACCGAAAACACCGCCCTGATCTAAACCTGAGACCAAACACCTTCACCTGCGACTGAAAACACCGCCCTGATCTAAACCTGAGACCAAACACCTTCACCTGCGACCGAAAACACCGCCCTGATCTAAACCCAGGACCAAACACCTTCACCTGCGACTGAAAACACCGCCCTGATCTAAACCCAGGACCAAACACCTTCACCTGCGACTGAAAACACCGCCCTGATCTAAACCTGAGACCAAACACCTTCACCTGCGACTGAAAACACCGCCCTGATCTAAACCTGAGACCAAACACCTTCACCTGCGACTGAAAACACCGCCCTGATCTAAACCCAGGACCAAACACCTTCACCTGCGACTGAAAACACCGCCCTGATCTAAACCTGAGACCAAACACCTTCACCTGCGACTGAAAACACCGCCCTGATCTAAACCCAGGACCAAACACCTTCACCTGCGACTGAAAACACCGCCCTGATCTAAACCTGAGACCAAACACCTTCACCTGCGACTGAAAACACCGCCCTGATCTAAACCCAGGACCAAACACCTTCACCTGCGACTGAAAACACCGCCCTGATCTAAACCTGAGACCAAACACCTTCACCTGCGACTGAAAACACCGCCCTGATCTAAACCCAGGACCAAACACCTTCACCTGCGACTGAAAACACACCGCCCTGATCTAAACCCAGGACCAAACACCTTCACCTGCGACTGAAAACACCACCCTGATCTAAACCTGAGACCAAACACCTTCACCTGCGACTGAAAACACCGCCCTGATCTAAACCCAGGACCAAACACCTTCACCTGCGACTGAAAACACCGCCCTGATCTAAACCCAGGACCAAACACCTTCACCTGCGACTGAAAACACCGCCCTGATCTAAACCTGAGACCAAACACCTTCACCTGCGACCGAAAACACCGCCCTGATCTAAACCTGAGACCAAACACCTTCACCTGCGACTGAAAACACCGCCCTGATCTAAACCCAGGACCAAACACCTTCACCTGCGACTGAAAACACCGCCCTGATCTAAACCCAGGACCAAACACCTTCACCTGCGACTGAAAACACCGCCCTGATCTAAACCCAGGACCACAAAACACGTGACGAGAAATATTTGAGATGTTTGTGATTTAAAATGACAGATGAAGGACACTGGAGGAAGTCCTTGTTTAACCCGGGACAGGCCCAGATTTTGAACCTGTGTCCCAGTGGATTTATAACCCGATTTATGAACAATTTGAGATAAACCAGGTCTAAACCAGGTCTAAACCAGGACTAAACCAGGTCTAAACCAGGACTAAAACCAGGTCTAAACCAGGTCTAAACTAAGACTAAACCAGAACTAAAACCAGGATTGAAATCAGGACAAAAACCAGGACTAACCCAGGTCTAAACCAGAACTAAAATTAGAACCAAAACCAGGACTAAACCAGGTCTAAACCAGAACTAAAATTAGGACCAAAACCAGGTCTAAACCAGGTCTAAACCAGGACTAAAACCAGGACAAAATCAGGACTAAAACTAAAACTAAACCAGGACTAGATCAGGACTAAACCAGGTCTGAACCAGGACTAAACCAGGTCTGAAGCAGGACTAAAATGAGGACTAAACAAGGACTAAACCAGGACTAAAACCAGGACTAAACCAGGACTAAAACCAGGTCTAAACCAGGACTAAAACTAGATCTAAACCAGGACTAAACCAGGTCTAAACCAGGTCTAAAATCAGGACTAAAACCAGAACTAAACCAGGACTAAAACCAGGACTAAACAGGACTAAAACCAAACCAGGACTAAAACCAGGTCTAAACCAGGACTAAAACCAGGTCTAAAACCAGGACTAAAACCAGGACTAAACCAGACTAAAACCAGATCTAAACCAGGACTAAAACCAGATCTAAACCAGGACTAAACCAGGACTAAAACCAGATCTAAACCAGGACTAAACCAGGACTAAAACCAGATCTAAACCAGGACTAAACCAGGACTAAAACCAGATCTAAACCAGGACTAAACCAGGACTGAACCAGGACTAAACCAGAAACCAGGACTAAACCAGATCTAAACCAGGACTAAACCAGGACTAAAACCAGGACTAAAACCAGATCTAAAACCAGGACTAAAACTAAACCAGGACTAAACCACCAGATCTAAACCAGAAAATAAATTGTCCTGAAAAAAGCGCCACCGCAAACTTAATAATTCTCTCGTGTGCCAACGAAATGTTGAAAAAAAAAAGATAAAATGCCGCCACTCCGACCGAGAAAAAAAACTATAAAAAAATTTTATTGGACCGAAACACCTGGGACATTTCTTTTATCAAACTGAGACAAATCAGTGGTTTTCTTCTTCAAGTGGAATTTACGTTAGGAAAGATTCATGATTCATTTCTAGAGACGAGAAAAGTTACTCGGACGTTTGTGATTTAAAACGATGGAGGAAAGTTTCTGGAGGAACTTCCCTGTTTCTCTGGGACAGGCCCAGTTCTGACCCTGTGTCCTAGTGGATTTATAACCCGATTTATGAACAATTTGAGCTAAACCAGGACTAAACCAGGACTAAACCAGGACTAAACCAGGACTAAAACAGGACTAAAACCAGGTCTAAACCAGGACTAAACCAGGACTAAACCAGATCTACCATCGGGCCGTCGTAACCAAAAACACCTGGGGCATTTCTTGTATAAAATAAATCACTGATTTTCTTTTTCAAGTGGAATTTACGTTTCCATTTTTCAAGAAAAGATTCAGGTCACGTTTCTGGAGAGAACGAGAAAAGTTACACAAACCTTCATGATTAAAAACGACGGAGGAAAGTTTCTGGAGCAGAGTTAATTATGTTTGAAAAGCCCCGAAGCGACGAGGTAATTAAAGACGAGTTTAAGAACGAAGAAGAGAAGAGAAGAGAAGGATGAGAGAAAAACGAGAGCGGAGAGGATTTACTGCAGAACTCTTTTCTCTGGAGGTTGTGGGTTCGAGTCCCGTGTGGAGCAAACGTCTCAGAGAAAAAGAGTTTAATTTCCAAACGGGACGAGCAGGGTTCAGGACGTCTGAAGTCACCAGGACCAGAACTCAGAACCAGAACAGGACCAGAACAAGACCAGAACAAGACCAGAACAAGACCGGAACAAGACCGGAACAAGACCAGAACAAGACCAGAACAGAGACCGGAACAAGACCAGAACAAGACCGGAACAAGACCAGAACAGG
>NW_026570971.1:1734033-1739033 GCF_026225935.1 Boleophthalmus pectinirostris | reverse complement strand
AGCCATAAATCTTGGAGCGACATGACGCCACGGCGGGTTGTTTGTCGCGTTACCTCCACCAGCTTCGCTCGGATCCAGCGGCGTCCCGTGAGCAGCGCGGCCGGGCGTCAGGCGCATCCCCTCGGCGTGACGGTGCGGCGGCTGCGGGGGGCTGGAGGCTGCGGGTCTGCGGGGACTGGAGGCTGCGGGTCTGCGGGGGGGAGATCGCGCAGAGGGTCGGGGAGGTTGTCCGCAGTGGAGCCACAGCGCGGCGGTTGGAGAACAGCGGCCAAACCCGGCACATGCTCAGAGCGCACGAGCGAGCGGCGCGCGGGGTTAACCGTTTGTGTCCCGGGACAGAGTTTAGACACGGAATAAGTCCGCGTTGACCCGGGACAGTCCCCATTGACCCGGGACAGTCCCAGTGTTGAGTCTGTGTCCCACTGTCCCTGCAGATTTACACAAAACCACTGATCTCAGTTTTATACTAGAAACGTGTCAGTGTCTCTGCTGTTGCAGGATCAGTTTGGTCAGAAATAAAGAGACATAAACTGTCATTTGTTTTGGTAAAATACAGAAAAACTGCTTAAAAATCACCAAAACACAGAAAATGACAGTGAGTCGTGAATGGGCCGAGTGCAGAATATTTTTCTTAATCTCTCAATTTACAATTTTATTACAAACCAGGGACGTCCCGGTTTTTATTTTGAAACTCTGGTCACTCTGAACAGTTCAAAAATAAAATCAAATGTTGACCTTATTTAAACACGCAAGTTTTTTTTTAAAATTATTATTATTAATGAATGAATGAATGAATCATTCATTTACACGTCGCCTTTCAAAGACACTCAGAGTTTTGCGCTGACGGTGCAGATTGGCAGCCTCACTTCCGTCAGTCTGCCCCAGGGCGGCTGTGGCTACAGTAGTAACTTACCACCACTGAGTGTGAAGTGATTAATGTAAAGTGTCTTTGAGACAAACTACTGTAGCCACAGCTGCCCTGAGGCAGACTGACGGAAGTGAGGCTGTCAGTCTGTGCCATCTTCCCCTCTGACCACCAACACACTCACACACAACCTTCATACAGTGTCTTGCCTAAGGACACAACAACAGTTCTTGTGTCTGGCTCCTCCTGTGGCTCCTGGACGTCCCAGAGTCTCATCCAAGTCCAGACCTGGACCTGGACCTGGACCTGGACCTGCTGACAAACCACTCACCTGCTTGTTTCCATGGAGACGTCAATGTTCCACAGTGACTTTAAACAGCTTCACTTTACATTTATTCACTTACAGGAGGATTTATGTCTCAAAAAACTAAAACAACATTCTGACGGTGAGCGGGGTCGCCTCTCCACAGATCTGACCTGTGACTTGGTCTGGTTTGGTCTCCATGAAGATAGAAAGTTTTAAAAAGTTACACGACCAAGAAGTTCCAGTTCCAGGTCAGATCTGTGGAGAGGCGACTCCGCTCAGTCAGAATGTCTGTTTCTTTAAGTGTGAGATTTTGTCCACACCTTTTCCCACAGGACGAGTTTTCCTTCCAAATCACTTAAAGCTCAAGCTCAGCCTTTGTCCCTGTAGAGACGACGGTCGTCTGCGTTTGACCCTCAGCGTCTCTGGGTCACATGGGTCACATGGGTCACATGGGTCACATGGGTCACATGGGTCACATGGGTCAGGAGCAGTGATCAGGGCTGAAGCACCAAACTCTGGGCCCTGGTACAAATCATCTTACTGGACTCATCCTACATGTTTTCTGAAGACAAATGCACATTTCTGTTCAACCTGGGTCCCATTTTGTGGCTGTAAAAGTTTAACTGTTGAGTTTTCACTCCACTTCCTTTTTTGTGAAAAGTTTGTGTTGTTTTGTTTTTATTTATTGTCTCTCCACCTGTACAAAGTTCTGTTTACGTGTGTATATCGTTTTTTAGTTTTTTTTAAATGATGGTGGCTGGTGTATGATGTTATTTTCTGGAAAATACATTTCCTGTCTATAAGTCATTATCTGAAATGTAACGATTATCTGATTATAAACAAGAAAAAAGCCCATTAAAGGATTTGAACTTATTGTTATTTGTGGGGTTTATATGACATGAGTTTTCTGATCCGGACACTTTGGATCAAAGTCGGTTGGACTCGACCCCCGGAACAAAATGAGTTTGACTCTCCTGATCTGTACGACCTTTAAAAACACGGGGAGAACATGCAAACTCCACATGGAAACACTTTAAACCCAGAGACCCGCCCCTCACCGCCGCCCGGGCTCCGGGTTGAACACAGACGCAGACACGTGGAAAACCAAGTCCTGTTTAATTGCATTATTGAAGCATAGATGCATTACTTGTGAAAAAGGTAGAAAAACAGCACTTTTCTCTCGAATAAGTTACACCAGGCCAAACATCGCGACGACTCAAACCAAACCGTCCAAAGCAACTTCTTTTAAATCATCGAAACAAAACGGGACGACTCAACTCAGAGCTCGGAAATAACGGTCTCCTGTTTTCGAAGTTAAAATAAACGAGAATAAAACACAGAATTAGATGCAAGTGGCTATTTTTTTTTCTTTTTTTTTTTTTTTTTTTACGGTCCTTCGCCCCAAACGGGTTTTTAAGCAAGCATTTCATGAAACTTCTGCAGCTTCAATCACCGTTCAACAATACGCAAAGTTATAGTAGAAAATTATAATAACATTAATTACAGACGGTAATAATGGTAAGATTAGTCCTGTACACAAGGGGGCGCCGTCGGGACCACAGAGCGACAGAGGAGCGCTGGACTCGCACGCGGAAACGAGGAGCGGAGACGTTGGAGACGGGATCAACATCTGTCCTCGGCTGTGGTCATCAGGCCTCTCCCATTTCTGGAACAAAAAAAAAGAAAAAAGAAAAGAAATGGGTCAAAGTTTAAAAAGAAATTTGGATTTTTTTTTGACTTTTCTGTTGGATTTAGGAAGAAAAAAGTGATTTAAGTTACAAATGTGAAAGGGGCTTGTGTAGAAATTACAGCTGAACTCTTAAAAACATGAACATAGATATTTGGAGGAGACTAAGACTAAACCAGGACTAAACCAGGACTAAACCAGGACTAAACCAGGACTGAACCAGGACTGAACCAGGACTAAACCAGGACTAAACCAGGATTGAACCAGGACAGAATGAGGACTAAATGAGGATAGGACCAGCACTAAACCAGGACTAAACTAAGACTAAACCAGACTTAAACCAGGACTAAACCAGGATAAAACCAGAACTGAACCAGAATTGAACCAGAGGAGGACTAAACCAAAACTAAACCAGGTCTTAACCAGGTCTAAACCAGGACAGTACGAGGACTAAACTAAGACTGAACCGGTATAGAACCAGGACTAAACCAGGATTGACCCAGATTTGAACCAAGACTAAACCAGGATAGAATAAGGACTAAACCAAGACTAACCAGGACTAAACCAAGACTAAACCAAAACTAAAATAGGACTAAACCAGAACTGAACAAGATTTGAACCAGGAGTGAACCAGGATTAAACCAAAACTAAACCAGGTCCAAACCAGGACAGAACAAGGACTAAATGAGGATAGGACTTGGACTAAACCAGGATTGAACCAGACTTGAACCAGGACTTAATCAGGACTAAACCAAGATAGAACTAGGACTAAACCAGGACTAAATCATGACAGATCCAGGTCTAAATGAGAATTGAACCAGGACTAAACCAGACTTGAACCAGGACAGAACGAGGAGAGATTGAGGATTGAACCAGATTTGAACCAGGACCAAACCAGAAGAACGAAGACTAAACCATGATACATCTAGGACTAAACCAGGACTAAATCATGACACATCCAGGCCTAAATGAGAACTGAACCAGGACTAAACCAGGACTAAACCAGATTTGAACCAGAAACCAGGACTAAACCAGAATTGAACCAAGATTAAGTGTATTTTGAACCAATGCCAAGTGCACATAGGTGTGTGTTTGTGTGTGTTTGTGTGTGTGTGTTTGTGTGTGTTTGTGTATTGATATTGTGTGTGTCTAATGGTACAGATTTGGCAGCCTCTCTTCCTCCCCTCTGCCCCAGGACGGCTGTGGCTGTGGTGAGAGCTTTGTGGCTTTCAGCTGCAGCGTCGGAGAGAACGAATCATGTAAAGTGTAAAGTGTAAAATGTAAAGTGTAAAGTGTACAAGTGTAAAGTGTACAGTGTAAAGTGTACAGTGTAAAGTGTAAAATGTAAAGTGTAAAATGTAAAGTGTAAAGTGTACAGTGTAAAGTGTACAGTGTAAAGTGTACAGTGTAAAGTGTAAAATGTAAAGTGTAAAATGTACAGTGTAAAGTGTAAAGTGTACAGTGTTCAGTGCTCTGGATGTTTGAGAGGCTCCATAAAACTCTGATGAATTATTAATCTTATAATAAGATTTTAACGACACTGAGCTGCTCTGCTCCTCACACGGACGTCCTGAACGCTCCGTCATCCCAAAGAAAAGACCGGAACACACACACTTATACATGTATTTATAGAAATGATGATGAAACCTGATCTCCACCATCCACCACAGACTTACACCAGAGAGGAAAAATACAAAAATATTAAAAAATACAGGTTAAATATGGATTTGATGAGATGAAACTCAGGATTTTATAAAGACCTGATGTTTTGATGAGGTGTGAGGTTGTGTTGTGTGTGTGTGTGTGTCTGTGTGTGTGTGTGTGTCTGTGTGTGTGTGCGTGCGTGTGTGTGTGTGTGTGTGCGTGGACAGTGTGATTTGTTCTTATTGTTGACTGTTTGTAATTTCACTGAATAATTTATTTTGTAAATATGCAGATGGGAACTAACTGTTTAAGCTCTAATCTGGTGCAGAACATCACTATTTTATTTTATTCAATTTTATTTTTACATTTTATTTTATTATATTTTATTTTTCATGTTATTATTATTAATTTTTATGTTATTAATTTTATTTTATTTGTTATTATTTTATAATATTTTTCCTATTTCATTTTATTTGTTTATTTTATTTTATATTTAT
>NW_026570971.1:1699033-1729033 GCF_026225935.1 Boleophthalmus pectinirostris | reverse complement strand
CTTAAAGGAGCTGAACTTTACTTTTTATGATCGATGGCAGAAGTCAACAAGACCCGGACCACAAAACACATGAACCAGGACTAAAACCAGGTCTAAACCAGGTCTAAAACTAAAACCAGGTCTAAAACCAGGTCTAAAACCAGGTCGGTCTAAAACCAGGTCTAAAACTGGTCTAAAACCAGGTCTAAAACTGGTCTAAAATCGGTCTAAACCAGGTCTAAAACTAGTTTAAAACTGGTCCAGACCAGGTCTAAAATAGGTCTAAAAATCAGGTCTAAACCAGGTCTAAAACTGGTCTAAAACACTGGTCTAAAACAGGTCTAAAACTGGTCTAATATTGTTCCAAAATGAGGTCTAAACCAGGTCCAAAACCAGGTCCAAAACCAAGTCTAAAATAGGTCTAAAAATTGGTCTAAAACTGGTCTAAATCTAAAACTAGGTCTAAAACTTAAAGGCTGCGCTCCTCCACTAAACACCCTCTGTTTTTGTGTTTTTGAGAGTAAAAATCAGACATATTGTGAAATCTTCATTTATAGAATCTGCAACTTTAATTAAACCTCATAATCAATATTCTGTAAATTTAAACATTGAATCTGTCAGTTTTCATTTTCACACGAGTCAAGTTAAATCCACGGGAAACGTTAGTGTCATGAGTTTTGAGTTTTGTGTTTCGTGTTTTCGTGTTTCGTTTCGTGTTTCGTGTTTCGTTTCGTTTCGTTTGTGCGTTTCGTGTTGTTTTTGCGTTTCGTGTTTTGCGTGTTTTGCGTTTTGGTTTTCGCGTTTCGTGTTTTGCGTTTCGTGTTTCGTTCGTGTTCGCGTGTTTCGTGTTTCGCGTTTCGTTTCGTTTCGTTTGCGTTTCGTGTTTTTCGTTTGCGTTTTCGTGTTTTTGCGTTTCGTGTTTGCGTTTTTGCGTTTCGTGTTTCGTGTTTTGCGTTTCGTGTTTCGTGTGTTTCGTTTCGTTTTTGCGTGTTTTTTTGCGTTTCGTGTTTCGTGCGTTTCGTGTTTTGCGTTTCGTGTTGCGTGTGTTTTTCGTTTCGTTTCGTGTTTCGTTTCGTTTTCGTTTTTTCGTGTTCGTTTCGTGTTTGCGTTTCGTGTTTGCGTTGTTTTGCGTTCGTGTTCGTGTTCGTGTTTTTGCGTTTCGTGTTTCGTTTTCGTGTTTTTGCGTTTCGTGTTTTGTGTTTTGCGTTTCGTGTTTTGCGTTTCGTGTGTTTTGCGTTTCGTGTTTTGTGTTTTCGTTTTCGTTTTGTTTCGTGTTTCGTTTCGTGGGTCGTGTTTTGCGTTTCGTGTTTGTTTTCAGGTCTAAAACCGGTCTAAAATCTAAAACTGTCTAATCGGTGTTCGGTCGTTAAAATGGTCTAAAAATCAGGTCTAAACCAGGTCTAAAAACTGGTCTAAAACAAGGTCTAAAACTGGTCTAATATTGTTCCAAAATGAGGTCTAAACCAGGTCCAAAACCAGGTCCAAAACCAAGTCTAAAATAGGTCTAAAAATTGGTCTAAAACTGGTCTAAATCAAGTCTAAATCAAGTCTAAACCAGGTCTAAACCAGGACTTAAGCAGGTCTTTGGTCTAAACTCCTCCCACACAACCTCTGTTTTTGTGTTTTTGAGAGTAAAAATCAGACATATTGTGAAAACTTCATTTATAGAATCTGCACCTTTAATTAAACCTCATAATCAATATTCTGTAAATT
Organism: Boleophthalmus pectinirostris; assembly: GCF_026225935.1. Taxonomy (NCBI): domain Eukaryota; kingdom Metazoa; phylum Chordata; class Actinopteri; order Gobiiformes; family Gobiidae; genus Boleophthalmus; species Boleophthalmus pectinirostris. The sequence goes on along the minus strand of NW_026570971.1, from coordinate 1,727,341 downwards.
TAAACATTGAATCTGTCAGTTTTCATTTTCACACGAGTCAAATTAAATCCACGGGAAACGTTACTGTCATGAGTTTTGTGTTTCATGTTTCGTGTTTCGTGTTTTGCGTTTCGTGTTTTGCGTTTTTTCGTGTCGTTTCGTGTTTCGTTTCGTTTTGTTTCGTTTCGTTTCGTGTTTTGCGTTTCGTGTTTTGCGTTTCGTGTTTCGCGTTTCGTGTTTTGCGTTTCGTGTTTGCGTTTCGTGTTTCGTGTTTTGCGTTTCGTGTTTCGTGTTTTGCGTTTCGTGTTTTGCGTTTCGTGTTTCGTGTTTCGTGTTTTGCGTTTCGTGTTTTGCGTTTCGTGTTTGCGTTTCGTGTTTCGCGTTTGTTTCGTTTTCGTGTTTCGTGTTTTCGTTTTGCGTTTTGCGTTTCGTGTTTTGCGTTTCGTGTTTCGTGTTTTGCGTTTCGTGTTTTGCGTTTTCGTTTTCGTTTTGTTTCGTTTCGTTTCGTGTTTCGCGTTTCGTGTTTCGTTTTCGTGTTTCGTTTCGTTTCGTGTTTCGTTTCGTTTCGTGTTTTGCGTTTCGTGTTTTGCGTTTCGTGTTTTGCGTTTCGTGTTTTATGTTTCGCGTTTCGTGTTTCGTGTTTTGTGTTTTGCGTTTCGTGTTTCGTGTTTCGTGTTCGTTTCGCGTTTTGTGTTTCGCGTTTTGCGTTTCGTGTTTTGCGTTTCGTTTCGTTTCGTTTTGTTTCGTTTCGTGTTTCGTGTTTTGCGTTTCGTGTTTCGCGTTTCGTTTTCGTTTCGTGTTTGCGTTTCGTGTTTTGCGTTTCGCGTTTCGTGTTTTGTGTTTTCGTGTTTGCGTTTCGTGTTTTCGTGTTTTTGCGTTTCGTGTTTCGTGTTTTTGCGTTTCGTGTTTCGTGTTTTGCGTTTTCGTTTTCGTGTTTTCGTTTCGCGTTTCGTGTTTTGCGTTTCGTGTTTTCGTTTCGCGTTTCGTGTTTTGTGTTTCGTGTTTGTCGTTTCGTGTTTCGTGTTTTGCGTTTCGTTTTTGCGTGTTTCGTGTTCGTGTTTTGCGTTTCGTGTTTTCGTGTTTTCGTTTCGCGTTTCGTGTTTTTGCGTTTCGTGTTTCGCGTTTCGTGTTTCGTGTTTTTGCGTTTCGTTTTTGTTTTCGCGTTTCGTGTTTCGTGTTTCGTGTTCGTGTTTTGCGTTTCGTGTTTTGCGTTTCGTGTTTTCGTGTTTCGTTTTCGTGTTTTGCGTTTCGTGTTTCGTTTTGTTTTCGTGTTTTTGCGTTTCGTGTTTTGCGTTTCGTGTTTGCGTTTCGTGTTTTTGGCGTGTTTTGTTTCGTGTTTTGCGTTTTGTTTCGTGTTTTGCGTTTCGTGTTTCCGTGTTTCGTGTGTTTCGTGTTCGTGTTTTGCGTTTCGTGTTTTGCGTTTCGTGTTTCGTGTTTCGTGTTTTGCGTTTCGTGTTCGTTTTGCGTTTCGTGTTTTGCGTTTCGTGTTTTGCGTTTCATGTTTTGCATGTTTTGCGTTTCGTGTTTCGTGTTTGCGTTTCGTGTTTCGCGTTTCGTGTTTTGCGTTTCGTGTTTCGTGTTTCGTGTTTCGTGTTTTGCGTTTCGTGTTTCGTTTCGTGTTTCGTGTTTTGCGTTTCGTGTTTTGTTTTCGTGTTTTCGTGTTTTCGCGTTTTGTGTTTCGTGTTTCGTGTTTCGTGTTTTGCGTTTTGTGTTTCGTGTTTTGCGTTTCGTGTTTCGCGTTTCGTGTTTCGTGTTTCGTGTTTCGCGTTTCGTGTTTCGCGTTTCGTGTTTCGCGTTTCGTGTTTCGCGTTTCGTGTTTCGTGTTTCGTGTTTCGTGTTTCGTGTTTCGCGTTTCGCGTTTTCGTGTTTTGCGTTTCGTGTTTCGTGTTTCGTGTTTTCGTGTTTTGCGTTTCGTGTTTCGTTCATGTTTTGCGTTTCGTGTTTCGTGTTTCGTGTTTCGTGTTTCGCGTTTCGTGTTTCGTGTTTCGTGTTTTGTGTTTCGCGTTTCGTGTTTCGCGTTTCGTGTTTCGTGTTTCGCGTTTCGTGTTTTGCGTTTCGTGTTTTGCGTTTCGTGTTTTGCGTTTCGTGTTTCGTGTTTCGTGTTTTGCGTTTCGCGTTTCGCGTTTTTGTGTTTTGCGTTTCGTGTTTTGCGTTTCGTGTTTCGTGTTTCGTGTTTTTGCGTGTTTGTTTCGTTTTGCGTTTTGCGTTTCGCGTTTTCGTGTTTTCGTGTTTCGTGTTTCGTGTTTTCGTGTTTCGTGTTTCGTGTTTCGTGTTTCGTGTTTCGCGTTTCGTGTTTCGCGTTTCGTGTTTTGCGTTTTCGTGTTTTGTTTCGTTTCGTGTTTCGTGTTTCGTGTTTCGCGTTTCGTGTTTCGCGTTTCGCGTTTCGCGTTTTGCGTTTCGTGTTTTGCGTTTCGTGTTTCGTGTTTTTCGTGTTTTCGTGTTTTTGTGTTTCGTGTTTTGCGTGTTTTTGCGTTTCGTGTTTTTGCGTTTCGTGTTTTGCGTTTCGTGTTTTCGTTTCGTGTTTTGTTTCGTTTCGTGTTTCGTGTTTCGTGTTTCGTGTTTCGTGTTTCGTGTTTCGTGTTTCGCGTTTCGTGTTTTTGTTTTCGTGTTTTGCGTTTCGTGTTTTTCGTGTTTTGTGTTTCGTGTTTCGTGTTTTTCGTTTCGTTTCGTGTTTCGTTTCGTTTCGTGTTTCGTGTTTTGCGTTTCGTGTTTTGTGTTTCGTTTCGTGTTTTGCGTTTCGTGTTTTGCGTTTCGTGTTTGCGTTTTCGTTTCGTTTCGTGTTTTGCGTTTCGTGTTTTGCGTTTTGCGTTTCGTTTCGTTTTGCGTTTCGTTTCGTTTTTGCGTTTCGTGTTTTCGTGTTTTGTTCGTTTCGTGTTTTGCGTTTCGTGTTTCGTGTTTCGTGTTTTGCGTTTCGTGTTTCGTGTTTTGCGTTTCGTGTTTTGCGTTTCGTGTTTCGTGTTTCGTGTTTTGCGTTTCGTGTTTCGTGTTTTGTTTTGCGTTTCGTGTTTTGCGTTTCGTGTTTTGCGTTTTGCGTTTCGTGTTTCGCGTTTCGTGTTTTGCGTTTCGTGTTTCGTGTTTTGCGTTTCGTGTTTTGCGTTTCGTGTTTCGCGTTTTGTGTTTTTGTGCGTTTCGTGTTTCGCGTTTCGTGTTTTGCGTTTCGTGTTTTCGTGTTTTGCGTTTCGTGTTTCGTGTTTCGTTTCGTGTTTTCGTGTTTTGCGTTTCGTGTTTTGCGTTTCGTGTTCGTCGTTTCGTGTTTTGTGTTTCGTGTTTCGCTCGTCCTCACCGTCGAGTCCGTTGTGCTGTTCGTACGAGCGTTTTCCCAGGATGGTGGGCGAGCCGTGGTTCAGGATGGGCGGAGCTTTGATGGGGGTGAGGCTCCCGGTGGAGATGCAGCCGGAGCGAGGGAGCGGCGGCTCTCGGACCGGGCGGGGGTGAGCTTCTGCGGCAAACACGGGGGAAAAAAAACACACGACATATTTAAAAACAAACAAAAAAACTCAAGTCAAAGCAAAAGAGAAATTCAAATCTGTCACTGGACAAAAGGTTTTTCTTTTTTCTTTGAATCAGTTTCTTCAGTTCTGGTGAGACGCTGGTGGATATTTCATTCTACAGCTTCTTTTCCATGACTTTTTTACAACCTAAAGTGAATTTTCCATGACTTTACGGCTCCTACGTGTGTAAAATTGATCAGAATTTTAGAGTTAAATCTGAAATGTTTAACTCTTTCCACTCACCTTATGCTTTGGAATTATAGTTTTGAACATTTTTCCTGTCAGTGCATTTATTGTCGTCTCTTTTTTTAAATAAAAGTCGCAGACGTTCACAAATAATCAGAACAGACTCATGAGAACTTAGAGATTTTTCCAGGATTTCCATGACTGTGGGAACCCTGCTTCTATCTGCCTGAAGGGGGCGCCAACTATCCAATCCACTTTATTTCTAGAGCACATTTCATAAACAAAACTGTTCTCAAAGTGCTGCACAAAACAAATAAAACAAATCCAATAGAAATATAAAATAAAGTTTTATTTCAGGAGTACTTGCCCACAAAAGCGTGAACCCCCCCTCCCACACGCTGCGTGGACCACACCTCCTCCTGTGTTTCCCCCCACCTCTAAACCAGAACTAAAACCAGGACTAAAACCAGGTCTAAACCAGGATTTCACCAGGACTAAACCAGGATTTAACCAGGACTAAACCAGGATTTAACCAGGACTAAACCATGCCACGTGGACCCTAACCCACACAGAGGGAATAAAAATGTGTCTTAAGATGAGACTTAAAACAGTCCACTGTGGGGGCTGTTCAGTGTGGAGTTCATTTAACTTCTCTGAAACTCCTCTGAACCTCACCTGAACTCTCCTCTGAAACTCTGAAACTCCTCTGAACCTCACCTGAAACTCACCTGAAACTCCTCTGAACCTCACCTGAAACTCCTCTGAACCTCACCTGAAACTCACCTGAAACTCCTCTGAAACTCACCTGAAACTCACCTGAACCTCACCTGAAACTCCTCTGAACCTCACCTGAAACTCCTCTGAACCTCACCTGAAACTCCTCTGAACCTCACCTGAAACTCACCTGAAACCTCCTCTGAAACTCACCTGAAACTCCTCTGAACCTCACCTGAAACTCCTCTGAACCTCACCTGAAACTCCTCTGAACCTCACCTGAAACTCCTCTGAACCTCACCTGAAACTCCTCTGAACCTCACCTGAACCTCACCTGAAACTCACCTGAAACTCACCTGAAACTCACCTGAAACTGAAATTTTTCCTTTTTTTTACAGCTACAGTGTTGTTCGTTCAGAGGAATGAAACTCTTTTATGCGACACATTTGACATTTTCACTGTTTTAAGGATTAAAATATTTGTGTTTCTTATGAATTTTGCACAAGAAGAAGTGATTTAACAAAGACTTTTAGTATCACAGACATGATTTAGACTTGAAATTGAACTGTATCGAATCGATTTGAAATATATGGTATTGAATCGAAAGCTCACTGTATCGAGGTTTGTTTTGTATCGGTAACTTCTGAACATACCAGACGCACTCTTTTTTCTTTTCTCTGGCTCAGATTTGTCCCTCAAAGTCCTCAAAATAAGCGGTTCGTAGTTTAAAGATGGAGATGAACAGCAGACTGTGGTCCTGTGTTGCTCTCTCGCCTGCGTCGGTAAATCCTCTTTTGAAGATAAAAACACCAGCGTCCGTCCAGAACTGAAGAAGCAGCTTTTGTCAAGTTACAGAATTTTTCTTTTGCGATGGATGTGAACTGATTGAAAAAGTCTCGTGACATTATTTTTTTGTATTTGTTTGTTATTTTTTGACGTGAATCTTCAGAAGTGTAAATCAGAACCGTTTCCACACAGACGGTTGTTTAAAAGTCGTACCTAAATACCGAACCACAGACTCGAGCGGTTTACGTTCCACAGGTTTCAGCGACGGCTTTTTCAGCTTCTCTGGCAACCGGAGTGCACCTGTCAAAAAAATAAATCAATAAAATAAAAAACTAAAAAGATGATGTGAATTAAACGAGTATTTCAGTATTTGTACGAGTATTTGAGAGAGAATGTGGCGCCTCTGTGTGTGCGGGTTAAGAGAGAGAGAAAGAGAGGGGGAAGAGAGAGAGAAGCAGCAAAGGAGGAGGAGAGGGAACAGAGAAAGGAGAGAGAGGAGGAGGAGAGAGGAAGAGAGAGAGAAAAGAGAGAGAGAAGAGAGAGAGAAGCAGAGAGAGGAGAGAGAGAGAGAACAGAGGGGTTAGAGAGGAGGAGAGAGAGAGGAAGAGGAGGAGAGGAGAGAGAGAGAGAGAGAGGAGAGAGAGGAGAGAGAGAGAGAGAGAGAGAGAGGAAGAGGAGAGGAGAGAGAGGAGAGAGAGAGAGAGAGAGAGAGAGAGAGAGAGAGAGAACAGAGGAGTGAGAAAACAGAGGGGTGAGAGGAGGAGAGAGAGAGGAAGAGGAGAAGGAGAGGAGAAGAGAGAGACAGAGAGGGTGGGAGTGAGAAGGAGAGAGAGAGAGAGAGAGAGAGAGAGAGAGGAGAGAGAGAGAGAGAGGAAGAGGGGAGGAGGAGCAGAGGGAACAGAGAGAGAGGAGAAGAGAGGAAGAGAGACGTAGACAAGGAAAGAGAGAGAGAGAGAGGAGGAGGAGGAGAGAGGAGAAGCAAAGGGAACAGAGAGAGGAGAGAAGAGGGAGAGAGGAAGAGAGAGGAGGAAAGAGAGAAGGAGAGAGAGAGGAGTGAGAGAGAGGAAAAGAGAGAGGAGAGAGAGAAGGAGGGAAGAGAGAGAAAAGGAGCAGAGGAGGAGATTAGAGAGAGGAAGAAAGAGGAGAAGGAGGAGGAGGTGGAGAGAGAGAGAGGAGGGGAATGAGAAGGAAAGAGAGAGAGGAGAGAGGAGGAGAGAGGAAAAGAGAAAGAGAGAGGAGGAAGAGAGAGAGAGAAGCAGCAAAGGAGGAGAGAAAAGAGGAGGAGGAGAGGGAACAGAGAAAGGAGAGAGGAAGAGACAGAAAAGAGAGAGGAAGAGAGAGAACAGAGGGGTGAGAGAGGAAGAAAGAGAGAGGAGAAGAGAGAGATAGAAAGAGGAGGGAGAGAGAAAGAGAGGAGAGATGAGGAGAGAGAGAGAGGAAGAGAGAAGAAGAGAAGGAGAGGAGAGAGATAAGGGAGAGAAGGAGAGGAGAGAGAGCAAGGAGGGCAGAGAGGAGGAGAGGAGAAGCAAAGGGAACAGAGAGAGGAGAAGAGAAGAGGAGAGTGAGAGAGAACAGAGAGAGGAGGAGGAGAGAGGAAGAGAGAGGAGGAAAGAGAGAAGAAGAGAGAGGAGAGGAGGAGAAAGAGGAGGGGAGAGAGAGAAAAGCAGCAGAGGAGGAGAGAGAAAGAGAGAGGAAGAGAGAGAGAGAAGAGAAGAGGAGAGTGAGAGAGAAAAGAGAGAGAGGAGAGAGAGGAAGAGAGAGGAGGAAAGAGAGAAGAAAGAGAGGAACAGAGAGGAGGAGAGAAGGAGAAAGAGGAGGGGAGAGAGAGAAAAGCAGCAGAGGAGGAGAGAGAGAAGAGGGGATTGAGAAGAAGAGAGAGGAGAGAGAAAGAGAGAGAAGAGGAGGAGGAGGAGTAGAGGATGAGAAAAAGGAGGAGAGAGTCTTGACTCACACTCGGCCTTGATGGCGGCGGCGTTGACGGGGAGGTACGGGTGGCGCGCGAGGAGGCGGGGCCTGATCAGGTCCTGGCAGAGTCTCCGGGCGACGCGGGTCACGGCGCTCGTCTGGAGGTAAAACGCCTGTCGAGTTTTCACCGCAAACTTTGGACTCCCGCTGTGTCTGAGAGGAAGACCGTGAGGGCTCTGAGGAGACACGAACCCACCAATCACAGAGCAGAACACCAACGAACGGACCAATCACAGACCAGAACACCAACGAACCCACCAATCACAGACCAGAACACCAACGAACCCACCAATCACAGACCAGAACACCAACGAACGGACCAATCACAGACCAGAACACAAACACAGAACACACCAATCACAGACCAGAACACCAACGAACCCACCAATCACAGACCAGAACACCAACGAACCCACCAATCACAGACCAGAACACCAAACGAACCACCAATCACAGACAGAACACAACAACACAATCACAAGACCAGAACACCACGACCAATCACAGCTCAGAACACAAACACGAACCACAAACAGACCAATCAGACACAAACACACGGACCAATCACAGACCAGAACACAAACACACGGACCAATCACAGACCAGAACACAAACACACGGACCAATCACAGACCAGAACACCAAAACGGACCAATCACAGACCAGAACACGAACACACGGACCAATCACAGCTCAGAACACAAACACACGGACCAATCACAGACCAGAACACAAACACACGGACCAATCACAGACCAGAACACAAACACACGGACCAATCACAGACCAGAACACCAACGAACGGACCAATCACAGACCAGAACACGAACACACGGACCAATCACAGCTCAGAACACAAACACACGGACCAATCACAGACCAGAACACAAACACACGGACCAATCACAGCTCAGAACACAAACACACGGACCAATCACAGCTCAGAACACAAACACACGGACCAATCACAGACCAGAACACGAACACACGGACCAATCACAGACCAGAACACGAACACACGGACCAATCACAGACCAGAACACAAACACACGGACCAATCACAGCTCAGAACACCAACACACGGACCAATCACAGCTCAGAACACAAAACACACGGACCAATCACACTCAGAACACGAACACACGGACCAATCACAGCTCAGAACACAAACACACGGACCAATCACAGCTCAGAACACGAACACACGGACCAATCACAGCTCAAACACAGACCAATCACAGCTCAGAACACGAACACACGGGCCAATCACAGACCAGAACACAAACACACGGACCAATCACAGCTCAGAACACGAACACACGGACCAATCACAGCTCGCTCAAAATAACAAAATTTATAAATAAAAATAAAATAAAACAGAACAGTGAACTCAGTGGGTTCAGACGACATTTTTAGAAAGTGTGATTACAGTTTCTCTTTTGTTATAATAAAACTCTGAGACGTTGATCTGCTGCGTCACATGACACACTTTGATATAAACCCTCCTCCTCTTCCTCCTCCTTTTTCTCCTCCTCTTTCTCTTTCTAATCCTCCTCTTCCTCCTGTTTCTCTTCCTCCTCTTCTCTTCCTCCTCCTCTTTCTCCTCCTTCTCTTCCTCCTCTCTTCCTCTTCTTTCTCCTCTTCCTCCTCCTCTTCCTCCTCCTCCTTCCTCCTTCTTTCTCTCCTTCTCTCTCCTTCCTCTCCTTCTCCTCCTTTCCTCCTCTTCCTCTTCCTCCTTCCTCCTTCTCCTCCTCCTTCCTCTTCTCTCCTCCTCCTTCCTCCTCCTCTCTCCTCCTCCTCCTCTTCCTCCTCCTTTCTCCTCCTCCTTTCCTCCTCTTCCTCCTCCTCCTCTCTTTCTCTCTCTTCCTCTCTCCTCCTCTTCTTCCTCCTCTTCCTCTCCTTCCTCTCTTCCTCTTCTCTCCTCCTCTCTCCTCTTCCTCCTCCTCCTCCTCCTCCTCCTCCTCCTCTCTTCCTCCTCTCTCTCCTCCTCCTCTCCTCCTCCTCCTCTCCTCCTCCTCCTCTTCCTCCTCTCTCCTCCTCTTCCTCCTTCCTCCTCCTTCTCCTCCTCTCTCCTCCTCCTCCTCTCCTCCTCCTCCTCCTCCTCCTCCTCTCTCCTTCTCTCCTCTCCTCCTCTCCTCCTCCTCCTCCTCTTCCTCCTCCTCCTCTTCCTCCTCCTCCTTCCTCCTCCTCCTCTCCTCCTCTTCCTCCCGTGTCGTACCGAGCTGGAGCGGTTGGGTCCTGGTCTCTCTCCGTCGAGCCTCGTGGGCATCTTCAGGCCGCCGTACTTTTTCCAGTACGTCCAGCAGGAGGCGCAAAGACGACACTGCATGTTGGGAGGTCCCCACGAGTACCACTGGAACGAACTGCTCGCTGCGAACAAACAGAAAACAACATCGAAACACTAAACTTACAAACTGCTCGCTGCGAAACAAACAGAAAACAACATCCAAACACTAAACTTACAAACTGCTCGCTGCGAAACGACACGAGACTTTAAATTAGACACGAAAAAACGAAATCTAAACACTAAACTTACACGGGGTTCCCCACTTTTCCACTGACGACAACATTTCAAAACTGTTCTGCCACAGTAAAAGTGTGTTTCAACGAAGAGTTAAAAAGGTTTATAATCATTTAGTAATAAATATGTTCTAATTCATCTGTTATAATTTCATGTTAAAAAACTTGTCATTTGTTAAAAAATAAAGGCTCTGCACTCTTGGTTTGGTTTTACTTGCATCTTATTTTGAAGGCCTCAGGAAGTGGTTGTGATGCATTATGGGTAACAGAGGCAGAAATCAGTTAGAGGAAAAGAAACGTGTTACAGAAAAGCAGTTTGTTGACATCCTGTGTGTTAAATCTTATTTACAGCTTTGAAAGCGACGGCTGTAAATTTTTACTATGTGTTTGGTGATTTAAACTTGTTCTGGAAGATGTTGGAGAGATCGTTTTTTGCAGGTTATTTCCAGGAATTAGACCGAGCCCATGATCTTGCTCGCTCAGGAGCCCTGTGTATTAGCGTAGTTCTACCTCAATAGAGGCTCTGCACTGTCACGTGTCCCCATGGCAACGATACCTACGCCGCCATGACACCGGACACACTGTCACTGACTTCAGCAGCGTCGGAGAAACATGGGCAGGTTTTGTTGTGTATTTGGTTCTAGACGCTCTGAAAGGATAAAACGATTTGTTTCTTCACTGTTCCTCTGGAAATGACTCATCAGGATCAAACAAGGGAATTATCAAAAAAAGACGTGAATTATGTCTAGAAACATAAACCACGAAGAGATTTCCAATGGTCCCATCAAGACTCACTCACGTCACTTTCATCAAGGTATTTGCTATTTAAATAGTTTCATAGTTTATTTAATGAGAGAAGCACATTTACTGAACTAAAATGTAAAAAGAAAACATTTGCAGTGTGAGTGTGAGTAGAAACTGTATGTTCCAGCACATATAAACATGTCACTCGTCGTAGGACCAGGTTTTCTTTATTGTCTTGTTTATCCACAACTTTGTCTTCTAGAATTAATCTCTTTTTGTGAGTGGATCTTTCTAACGTTCACGAGGATCTTTTCATGGTCGATTCTTTCGAGGTTCGGCTCACAGACTCTTCGACTCGTGCGTCGTGTTGATCACAGGAGCGTTCGTTGAATCGTAAACTAGTGCAGGTTTTCCTGGATAAATTAATGACATTTTAGTTCAGTAAATGTGTTTCTTTCATTAAATAAACTATGAAATAATTTAAATAGCAAATATCTTGATGAAACTTCGTGTGTCTTGATGGGACCATTGGAAATCTCTTCGTGGTTTATTTTGCTGCTATAATCCGCGTCTTTTTTTTGATAATTCCCTTGTTTGATCCTGATGAGTCATTTCCAGAGGAACAGTGAAGAAACTAATCGTTTTATTCCTTTCAGAGCGTCTAGAACCAAATACACAACAAAACCTGCCCATGTTTCTCTGATGCTGCTGAAGTCAGTGACAGTGTGTCCGGTGTCATGGCGGCGTAGGTATCTGTTGCCATAGGGACACGTGACGGTGCAAAGCCTCTGTTCACGTGTATTTGCGGCCTAATTAGCATATGAAAAGATCTTGTTAAAGAAGCAGTTTGTGGTGCTAGTTATTTCTCTGATGGATTTCTGTTCTTATATTGCAAACTAATGTACATTTTATTTGTTTGTTTTTCAGTTTCACTTGGGCTTTTCGCGCCACAACTGTAACAAATCGTAAGTTGTCTAGAAAACTGTATTAAAGGAGTAAGACGCTCAGTTTCCAGGCTCGTGAAAACAGAGTTTGGCTGTTGATCTGTGTTCACATACACGGTGTCCAACACGGACTGACAACAGTACAAAAACTTTCCATGACTTTTTCCTGACCTAAAGCAGGAGGATCAAAAATAAAAACTGGGACTAATCGTGGACCAAACTAAATATTTATTTAAAAATTTCAACATCATCTGCATGTTTTCTCTTCTTTGTAGATCTGTAATGTTAAACCTTTTCTTAATAAAATAATTTTTTAATAAAAGTTTTGCTTAAACACTGAATCCAGAACAAACAGAATTTGCTGCTTTTATGTATTGATTTTATTATTTTTGTTCATTGATTTTATTATTATTATTATTTTATTTATTGATTCTATTAGTTTTCTACGGAAGCCGAGAGGGTCACAACAAACGCAAACGCCGCAACGAACACAAACGCGACAACACGACAAAAAAGCCACAACGGAAATGACAGCGGGACTTTATTTTAATACAAACGCTGCAACAAACGCAAATGCCACAACACATTAAAAAGCCACAACACATTAAAAAGCCACAACGGAAATGACCACAGGACGTGAAAAGTAAAGGAACGGAGAAGTTGGAAACGTAAGTAAAAGTAATTTATTGTTTTATCATTGTTCGTTTCACGTTGTAGTTCTTCTTCTTCTTCTTCACTTGCCGCTCGATCGGTCCGTCGGAAAATAGAGTCCCGCTGTCATTTCCTTTGTGGCTTTTTGTATTTGTTGCGGTGTTTGCGTTTGTTGTGACCCTCTCGGCTTCCGTAGTTTTCTCATGGTTTAAACATAATTATGCAGAATTTTTTTTTTTTAAGTAAAATGTTTTAAGTCGCTGTGTGAAGCACTTTGGAAACAGTTTTTTTTAAATAAAATGTGCTCTACAAATAAAGTTGGACTGGATCATATAAAATAATAATAATAATAATAAGTAAATGTCTCTGTAGTCGATCTGCAGCTTTTGAACTCCTTTTAGATGTTTTTTTTCCCACAGGTCAACAGTCAGTCAAAAATAAAAACTTGCTTCAATGAAAATCTAAATCTTTCAACTATGAACAGTCAAAAGTCAAAGAAAATATTCACCCAAGTTCAGTTAAACTGTGATTTCCTCTGATCTCATGAAAACTGAACTGAACTGGAGCTGTGGGGAAGAGAGACTAAAATTCCATGACTTTTCCAGGATTTCCATGACCGTGGGAACCCTGGACTTATTCAGTCACAAAATAAACTGCAGAGTTTTGTTTTGTGCGACTGTGACCTGAGGTGATCTGTGCACTCAGGTCGTTTAACGCTGTACGAGCTTCAGGTTTTCTGTAAAACACTGACAGTAATTAACTGGAGCTTATAAAACACAGATCTCACTCTGCTGGTGTTTTTTTCCTCAAAATAAATCATTTTATTCACTCTGCAGCCGTCGCCATAGCAACACTGTTCTACAAACACAGAGAAACACAGAGAAACACAGAGAAACACAGAGAAACACAGAGAAACACAGAGAAACACAGAGAAACACAGAGAAACACAGAGAAACACAGAGAAACAGAGAAACACAGAGAAACACAGAGAAACACAGAGAAACACAGAGAAACACAGAGAAACACAGAGAAACACAGAAGCCGTAACATCAGGTTGGGCATAAATGAGTTTGTGTCGTTTTATTTGTGTTTGGTTCTTTTATCACATGAAGAAATATTCTGAAAAATATTGAGCTCAGATTTGACCTTTGACCTTATTTGTCAGTCAAATATAAGTTTTTGTGCAAAAGCCAAAGGCAGAAACTGTTTGTGTTTGTGATTTAATTCATAAATATATTTGATTATTAAATCTGTGCCTTCTGAGGTTTGAACAGTTTTCAGAGGAACAACTCCTCCTCTCCTCCTCCTCCTCCTCCTCTCCTCCTCCTCCTCCTCCTCCTCCTCTCTCTCCTCCTCTCCTCCTCCTCCTCCTCTCTCCTCTCTCCTCTCTCCTCCTCTCTCTCCTCCTCCTCCTCCTCCTCCTCCTCTCTCTCTCCTCCTCCTCCTCCTCCTCCTCCTCCTCCTCCTCTCTCTCCTCTCCTCCTCTCTCCTCCTCCTCTCCCTCTCTCCTCCTCCTCCTCCTCCTCCTCCTCCTCCTCCTCCTCCTCCTCCTCCTCTCTCTCCTCTCCTCCTCCTCCTCCTCCTCCTCCTCCTCCTCCTCCTCCTCCTCCTCCTCCTCCTCCTCCTCCTCCTCTCTCTCTCCTCTCTCCTCCTCCTCCTCCTCTCCTCCTCCTCCTCTCCTCCTCCTCCTCCTCTCTCCTCCTCCTCCTCTCCTCCTCCTCCTCCTCCTCCTCCTCCTCCTCTCCTCCTCCTCCTCCTCCTCCTCCTCCTCCTCCTCCTCCTCTCTCTCCTCCTCCTCTCTCCTCCTCCTCCTCCTCCTCCTCCTCCTCCTCCTCCTCCTCTCCTCCTCCTCCTCCTCCTCCTCCTCCTCCTCCTCCCTCCTCTCTCCTCCTCCTCTCTCTCCTCCTCCTCCTCCTCTCCTCCTCCTCCTCCTCCTCTCTCCTCCTCCTCTCTCTCTCCTCCTCCTCCTCCTCCTCCTCCTCCTCCTCCTCCTCCTCCTCCTCCTCCTCCTCCTCCTCCTCTCTGCATCCTGCAGCTCTGACCAGTGTTTAAATTATTCAGAGAACATGATGTACATTATGTACACAATGTAGATTCTGTACATGATGTAGATTCTGTACATAATCTCTGTGACGTGATGTTTTGTGGTGAGGACGTGTGGTTCTTTCAGGACTTACTGTAGCAGCTCTCACAGGCCCGGCCCAGTCCTGGAGTCTGAGGAGGAGCAGAACCGGCGCCGTTCACCAGAGGCTTCACACTGTTACTCAGCTGGTTTGGGTTCGGTTTGTTACTGAAACAGACAAATATAGAAATAGAAATAAATATATAAGAGTGAGCGCGATCGAACCGGGGCCAGGGACGACCCGACTGAGACTCCGACCCGACTGGAGGAGGTGGGCCAAAGCACGACCCGGAGCTCATGTACACACACGTACACACACGACTTTACTCTACGAGCCCTGTGTGTGCGCTGATGTTACTCATATGAGGAAGACAGTGGATAAAGTCGCTCTAAAAGTCAGTCTAAACCACAGTGACCCTGTGTGAACTTCAGTAAAGACTGTGACAGAGACAGTAGTTCTGCAGCGTCGTCTCCTCACTCGTCTGCTCTGTTTTTAAACTCATGGAGGAGGTCGTATCGCAGCACTTGTTTTCTCGGCTAAAGCGTTTACTTTGTTGCCTCATGTAAAAAAACAGCACCGTGAGGACGTCTTGGGCCGTGGTTTGGTTCAGTTGTTCAGGTGTGAGTGTGGAACAAAGAACCACAGCGATGGGCACAGTTCTACAGTCCCAGGCCCCGTCCACACTAGTGTGTACTGGAGTTGTTTTGGTTGTGGATGCAGTGTTCGTTCACACTAATCCAATGGACTGAGGACACAGAAACGATGTGTCTGGACCCAAATCGTTTCCGATACGGTGATACAGTCCAGCAGAAGTAAACAACAAGACCAAAACTTCAAGTGAATTCATCTGATATAAAACAGTATTGAACAGATACATATGTACTCGAGTTTATCAAACTGTTGACCTTTTTTCTGTTCCATTTTTGGTTCTAAAGTTCCATCTGTTTTAAACAGACCATGAATGAAACATGGAACAAAAATTATTTCCCAATTTCAAAGACCTGAAAATCATGTAAATAAATGTTTGTATTTCATCATATCTTGTGTTATTCCATCTTTGAACTGTTGATGAAGGGACAGGATTTAAAAAAAAAAAAAGTATTTAAAATGATAAAAATGTTCTTGGAAGGACTGACATATTTTATAGAAATAGTTTCTTTCATTTTGAAGTAATATTAAAGTTTTCAGAAGAAAAAAGTGACAAATGATGTAAAATCCTGCACCTTCTACTTGTTTGTACAATTTTCCCTCCGTTACTTTTCCCTCCGTTACCATGAACTTTCTTAATAAAAAATCTCATGAGTCAAAAAGTCAGAGGTTTTTCAACCTAATCTTGTACCATATGGTAGAAAACTATATGAAGCAAATATTCAAACCAGTTTGTTAAGGATATGGAAGTGAGAACCAAGAGTTTTCACTGTTTGGATTTATTGACCAAAAAGTGCTGCATATTTCATTCCCTCCGTTACCGACATGAGTTTTTTAATTTTTTGTCTTGAACTTGAAAGAATCTCACAGGTTTAACTTGACCCTGTTGGAGTGTAACTCTTTCCTACATTCTGATACTTTACTTATTTCAATAGTTCCTCTAGTTTCATTTGAATGTCAAAAATCTGACCCTGTTTCCTCCGTTAACACTTGACTGGACCCTTCAGTGTAAACGTGACTCTAGTGTGACTGTGTCCTTCAACTGACTGGAGCCCACTGATTCAGATCACTTCTTTATACAGTCTGTGTGATGAACTGAACAGAGGTTTATTTAACTTGATCCATCAGTGTTTGATACTCACTAATTTGGGATGTAGACCTGCTTCAGTTTACTCTCTGCTTCTGCCGCTTTTAACCGTTTCTGAAACACACAGAAAATACAAACACATAAATAATACACAGTTTAATGGGCAGAGATGAGGACAAGATCTCACAGGATAAAAAAAAAAAAAAAAGTGTCGCTGTGAAAGGAGTTAAACTTATGGAAAAGTCTTGACAAAGAAATAAAAGAATCAAGTACAATGACGACATTTTGTATGAAAAAGAAAACTAAGTCGTTGTGTATAATAATGAAGATTTACTGTTTGCAGTTGATCAGTGATTGTGCCTGAACTGATCTGGAAAGTTTAGTGACGATCGGTGTTGATGTTTTGTCTTGAAAAAGGAAAAAGGGGCAGAGAACAGAAGATTTTTCTGCTCCTTTTCATTCATTTCTTGTGTGTCTGATGTTGTGACACTGTTGAGGTCTTTTTATGCTTTATGAATGAAATAAATAAATAAAAAAAAAAATAAAAAAAACAAGATTGAGACTAAAATATGAAATACAATAAACTGAAAATTGTAATTCTTTTCTCTTTCAATCTCTGTGTCAGTGTTAGTAAAATAGAGCAATAGAGAAAAAGCGCCGTGTAAAAATATGAACATTTACTCCTGATTCAATCAAATCAAATCAAACCTCATCATTTTAAATACTTAAATTCTAAATGTCAAGTGTCTTCTAAAAATCAAAAGTGTGATTAACGTCGTACTTTTGCCCACAGAGTCTGAGACGCCCGAGAAAACTCAGCTCCACATGTTCACGAAATCCAGTCGAGGGCGAATTATTTTAGGATCTCAAAAGGTTCGTCTTTAAAATGATGTTAATTTTAATAATAATAATGTTGTTGTTTTTTTTTTACCTGTTGTACGTATCTGTCTGTCGTCTTCCACATGTAATAATACTCGATTATACTGGTGAGAGATTTCCACGGGAGCTGAGAAACAAAAACATGAAACAATTCAACTTTTACAACATTTAAACCTTTTTATTTCCACGCTTTTCGTCTCAGATGTGGTTCAGAACTTCCCTTTGGCGTCCGAACACAGAGGCCGGGTCTGTTCTGAAAGTTTTTAAAAGAAAAGAAAAAAAAAAAAAAAAAAAAAGAGCCTCAAACTCCACCCAGAACAAAACGGAGCCGAGGTTTTGTTTGTGGAAACCGGAGTGAGCAGCACCGGCGCCGTCCGTCCACCAGGGGGCAGAGTGGTGCTCGGTGTGAAGGCACAAAGGAAATGCACAAAAACATCTTCGGTTTGATCAGGAATTCAGCTGAGAATTTTAAATAAAGGCGTGTTTAACATCAGCTGGAAGAGTCTGCAACCTTTTGTTTCATTTTTTGATGAGATTTACACTTCACTTTCTCTTTTTCTCCTTTTCTCTCACACGAAGCCTCCAGAGTTTCTCACCAACATCATGGAGGCACTAAGATTTTTTAATTATGATTAATTAATTACAAAGAAAATACGCATTTAAAATATAAATTTTTTAACATTTTGTTGCAGTTTGTCAGTGTCGTGGTGCGACATTTACACTGGAAAGTCTCCGGCTCTGCTCAAAAAACGACCCAGTGGACGAATCGACAAAGACGTCGTTTATTGTAGTAGAAGAGTTTCATATCACAGACGACCAGTGTTGGGAAGTTTACTTTTAAAATGTAATCCCCTACAGATTACAGATTACACACCCCAAAATGTAGTTTGTAACAGAATCCATTAAATTACTTAAAGTGAGTAATGTAATCTGATTACTTTGGATTACTTGATTTGTTGTAGAGAAACAAAGACGAGGAA
Source organism: Boleophthalmus pectinirostris (assembly GCF_026225935.1). Lineage (NCBI taxonomy): Eukaryota > Metazoa > Chordata > Actinopteri > Gobiiformes > Gobiidae > Boleophthalmus > Boleophthalmus pectinirostris. The sequence continues at coordinate 1,709,644 of NW_026570971.1, read as the reverse complement.
ATCTTCACATAAGAAGTTTTGTCTGATTAAAAAAAAAAAAAGTCCAAACTTTACTGAACCAAATTAAAAATATTATTGATAGAAGAAGAAGAAACACGTCCACACAGCAGGATTTAGTCCTGTTAAATCCTGGTTTTAGACCTGGTTTTAGACCAGGTTTTAGACCTGGTTTAGTCCTGGTTTAGACCTGGTTTAGTTCTGGTTTAGTCCTGGTTTAGTCCTGGTTTAGTTCCTGTTTAAATCCTGTTTTAGTCCTGATTTAGTCCTAGTTTTAGTCCTGGTTTTAGTCCTGGTTTGGTCCTAGTTTTTAGTCCTGGTTTTACTTCCTAGTTTGTCCTGGTTTTAGTCCTGATTTAGTCCTGGTTTTAGTGATGGTTTAGTCCTAGTTTAGTCCTGGTTTTAGTCCTGGTTTAATCGTAGTTTTAGTCTAGTCTAGTTTAGTTTCTCACCAACATCTCGGAGGCACTAGGTTTTTTTTATTGGCAGTGGGACATAAGTGTATTAATGATGATTATAATTAATTACAAAGAAAATAAAGCATATAAATGTGAACGCTTTTTATTGCAGTTTGTTAAAAAATGTTTCAGAACATTTGTCAGTGCAGCTTCATATCACAGACCCGAGTCTGATTCATCACACGGTTTCACTTCATTTCACTTGGTGGAAACCGTGTGACCTGCAGCATTAGGATTTGTTCGCTCAACAGGAGGCGGGACTTTTTTTATTTAACCAATCGCTGTTGTTTGGTCGTGACGTTTGTAAAGCTCCACTAACACAGAAAACTGCTGTATTCATCTTTCACTGACAACACAGAATGTGTCTCTTCTCTGATTGGCTGGAGCCCGAATTCACACTTCCAGAGTTTTTGTAAACAATCTAGACAAGGTATGTCAAACTCATTTTGGCCCGGGGGCCAGATCCGGCCCTCCAAGACCTTTAATCTGTCCCTCGGCTGATTTTCTACTAAAATATTGTAATGATATTTTCTATTAAAATCTTGTTAATTTTCTGTGGTGTTTATCACAGCAGCGTCTCCAGCGTCTCTGTACGTGGCCCCTCCCACCAGAGCAGCACAAATGAAGACTTGTCTCTTTCCAAACGCTCTTAAAGGACGATCGTTTTGACTGTTGACCGTGACACCCTCATCAGAAAAATGTCCAACATGAGAAAAGTGGAGCCGAGTGCAGGATTTTACAACAAAAATGAACTTATTCCTGTTTACAGACAAGTTCATGTTCAAACTTTGTGTTGAAATTGTATTTTTCTTAAAGTTTCAGGTTGTTCATAATATTATAATATTTTGTAAAAGAAAGAGTTCATCAATTAAAAAAGATTTCTGTAATAGATTTGTGTTTCTCTGCACAAATATTTGAGCTTATTGTTATTTTTGGGGTTTATATGACATGAGTTTTCTGATCCGGACACTTTGGATCAAAGTCGGTTGGACACGACGCCCGGAACAAAATGAGTTTGACTCTCCTGGTTTAGTGTTTTCTGATTCTTGACCGAGTCACTGGAGAGAAATGAAATTGAGCAGAGACACTAGGTGGCACCAGCCTGAACACATCAACCCTACGAGAACATTTAAATAGAAAACGTGACAGCGACACGGAAACACGACGTTCAGAAGGAAACAACTTAAAGGAAAACGAACCTTTAACTTTCGTCTCTTCAGTTTTGGACAGGGGACTTTAAAGCACCTTTAATATTTACCACTTTGTTTTCACAGACGGCGCTCAAGAGACACTTTCACCAGAGCAGTGTTTTACTTTTACCAATATATTAAACTAAATACATACCAAAACATGAGCCGTACGAGTTAAATCCACTCACAAAGTCCTGCTGTATGTCCGTGAAGTCCTTGCCGTACTTCTCCAGAGCTTCTTCGAACAGGTTGGCTTCAGACGCGCTCCACTCCTCCATCTCGTCCCTGCAGAGCACCGGCCCCCCCTGAGGAACCAGAGACGCGATGGCCCGGGTCATGTCGTAACCCGCCGCGTGGAGGCTGTCCATGGCGTGGAACTGAAGAACAGAACAGAAGAAACGAGAAGAAGACGCCAGGGATTAGAGACAATAACAGTAACATCAATCAATGGTACAGAATCATCGTTTGTGTGTAAAGTCCTTCAGTCGTTCAGGCAGAATCCACGGTTCTTCAGTTCAGACCAAAACTGAAGAAGCAGCTTGGATGAGCCGCGAAACGTCTTCGACCAAAATAAACTTTTGAGTTCCTTCTTTGCCAATCATCATTTGTGGAACACGACAAAAAGAGAAACTGGACAAACGTTTATTTAGGTCAAAAACATTTCTCAGCTCATCTGTTCTGGTCGGACGCTGGAGGACACTTCTTCATATCTGCCTGAAGGGGGCGCTCACTACAGGGTTCCCACTCTTTTTCACTGACAACATTTCAAAACTTTCTGAATCCCGACAGGATGGTTTCGGTGTCACTGAAGTCCAGACTCTGTCCGTCCAGTGACTTCAGGAAAGTTTCATGGTTCATCCTCCCTGAAAGTTTCTCTCTCACTCCAAACTTTCTTTCTGCTGCTCCGTTTCCGTCTTCGGCTGAAAATTTCACTATTTACATCAGGACAGAGGCTCTTTCTGCAGGAGACATGTGCAGTAGAGCCAAGTGACAGTGGTGCAGGAGGAACAGGAGCAGCAGATCCTCACACACAAGACGAGAGCCTCTCCACACTTCACCAAAAACATCTGAATATAGAAATCACATCCGTGTGTCATTTGTTCAGTTTTTCAATATAAAACCAAAAATAAGAAAACAAAAAACTACAGTTTTCTTCATTATTTGTCTCCAAAATGATTCGTTTTTTTCAGTTTTCGATTTTGTGTTTAAATGAAAAATGGATAAAACGGATAACGACTGTTTCCCGTTTATGTGACTTCTTTGTCTGTGATGCCGGACTGAACCAGGACTGATCCAGGGCCAGGACCAGAGCGGGACTAAGACTGGGACTGAGACCGGATTCTGAGCTTTGACCCCGAGCCTCAGCTTCGAGCTCTGGCCCTGCAGTGGGCTCTGAGCCTCCGGTCTGGTCCCAGTCTGGTCCCAGTCTGGTCCCGGCATGATCTCGGTCTCAGTCCCGCTCTGGTCCTGGTCCGGTCTTGGTCTGGTCTCGGTCTCAGTCCCGGCTTGGTCTCAGTCCCGGTCTGGTCCAGGTCTCAGTCCCACTCTGGTCCTGATCTCAGTCCCGGTCTCAGTCCCGATCTGGTCTCGGTCTCAGTCCTGATCTGGTCCCGGACCTGGATCAGTCCTGGATCAGTCCTGGTTCAGTCCTGGTTCAGTCCGGCATCACAGTCACTGAAGTCACATAAACTGGAAACGTTCCTTATCTATTTTTTCCATTTTTCATTTAAACACAAAATCATCATCAAACAAAACGAACCATTATCTGTTTTTTCATTTGTTTACGAATGAACAAATGACACGGATTAAGTGACACCGGAGAAAAAGTCACAGGAAACAAACAAACCGTGAAAAAAAGTGACATTTTGGCCGTGATCATCAACACCAAACGTCAATATTGTTCCACGTTTATTATGCAGGAATTAAACGATATCGTGAACATGTCGTATCGAGGGATTTTTCATATTTTCTGCTTTTAAAGGTTGTATAGAGGATTTTCCAAGGAAGGAGAAATCCAGCGACTGTTTGTCCTTTTTCAAATGTTGCTCCTGCGTGAAACCACCTCCCCTCCCCCACAGCTCCTACGTAGAAACACCTCCTCCCTCCTCCTCCTTACGCCACAAACAGGTTTGTTTACAGCCGCTGCACATGACTTGTAAACAACTAACTACAGTGTTGGTTAGACAAGACGGAGAAGTGAGGAGCGGGGGGAGAGGAGCAGGAAAGGGGAGCAGAGAAGGTTGCGCGGAGATTCAGTGCGAATGAACTAACTACAACACGCAGCAGCAAGCGGACTCTTTCTTTGCCTTGAAAATTACGTTTTCAGACATAGGATATCGCTTTCGTGTCCTGAAAAACGTTTGTTTAGCTCTTGGAAATAAAGTACGTTTTCATAATAAGCAGAAGTTTCCTGTCCAGGAGTAATTTGTGGACCAGTGGTTCAGTCTTTAGACTCCTTCGTCTGCTTCAGTCGCGCCATCGCTGGAATGAATCTACAAGAATCACCTTAGTTTGGCTTCGCTGCTTTTCCCCTTGTCTTCTTCTTTCAGCGACCTCAAAAACGGACTTTCTTTTGCGGCGAACTGCTCCTGGATTCTGTCGCCATCGCAACAAACTTTGTGCGAACTGCGAGGAAGATATAGGTCAAAAAAAGCCTCTAAGAACTGTTGCGTTGGTGGAGTAAACAGCGTCTGTGCGTCTTGCGTCTGTGGACTGTGTGACAGTCGTACGTAAACCACGTAACAGCGGCGCGCAGGCAAGTCAGTTACACTAGAAACGTAGGGAGTTTGATTGACAGCCTGTCAGCTCACAGATAACGAGGCAGTGTCGTTATCTATTGGCAAATGTTTAGCCCCACCACGTCCAGAGTTGATGAATTTTTATTCTCTTTTTTTTGGTCATCATAATTACAAGGCGACTGCATCTATAATCTATCACTGACAATTTGAAACAAAAAAAATCCTCCATACAACCTTTAAGTTCCATATTTGTGACGTTACTTTTTGGATATTTCAGAGGAAAAGACCTGGGAGTTTAAAAATCACATTCTAGAATCTGAAAACGTCGACTCCAGCGAGCAGATCTTCGTCTCCTCCCTCCTCCGTTCTGTTTCGTGCTCTGTTCTCCTCGGCTCCGACGCAGCTCCGGTTCAGACTCTGATCCTCCGTGCGCCTCCGTGAGCTCGGGGGCCGCGCCTCAGTCCCCGCGCTGGGAGGAGGAGGAGGAGGAGCTTAACGGCGTCGGACATGTTTTATAAATGAGGAGCAGACGAGGGGCCCCGGATCACAGCTCCCACAGAACGAGGAGGAGAGTCGGAGAGTCGGGGCCGAGCTTCTGACGAGCGCCGGGGCCCTGAACACGGCTGCGAGTTCTGATTTAATAAAAGGATTCTGTTCAGAGTTGGTATTTTAAACACGTCCAGGAGAATCGACGAAAAGACTGAAATCTGAACGGATAAATAAGAACACGAGGAGCACGTGTCAGAGCGTTTTTGTGCAGATCAAACTCACTAAATAAAGATCATTTTGTGTGATTTAAAAGGAGAAGCCCCCCCCTTTTTTTTGGTATTATTATCATTATTATTATTATTATTTACTTATTTATTTAATTTTATTTATTATTTTTTTTATTTATATTATTTATTTATTTTATTTCATTTTTTTTTTGTATGCGTGTTTAGTCAAGTCTGTCTTATTGTGGATGTGCTGGGTCTCCAATCCCTTAAATGTGACAAATTATAAAAAAAAAAAAAAAAAGGAGAAGTCTACAGATCCTCAGATCCTGTGTCAGTAAACGTCTGTGGTTTGGTGAGTTCAGACTTAAATGTTTAAAAGCAGTAATTAAAAGTCTGAATTGTTTATGTTCAGGAACTTAACACTGAAGATGATTTTTATTTGTTATTAATGAAAGAACGAGAACGTCGCACATAAACAACTCGAGACGGGTTTGTTGGAGGAGACGGAGCAGCAAAAGAACATTGAGAAAAATCCCGCACATCGTCTTACAAATTGTGAGATTTATGAGGATTTACAGTACAACGTTTCATCACGAGGCCTTCGTCAGACGAACACAGTGAGAGTTCAGGTGCTCGTCTTAAACAGGACGTGACAAACACCCAAGGGTGTCAGGTCATAAAGGAACAGTGCACCAGAACAACATCATTCAAAATACAAAGACAAACTATTTGTTGTTAATAAAATAAAGTCAAACTGAATAAAAAATGAACACTGTTCAAAAGGAGGATCATTTTCGGCCAGTGAAATCTCCAGTTTCTGCTCGGAGACGCTCAAACTCTGAGTCCCAATCACCAATATTTATGATTTTATCCTGCAGGAACCTGACAGAACAGGTCATATATGTATGACACATGTGTCGTTCACGTAGAATCCAAGGCAAAGGAGAAATTCAATTTGTCGACTGGACAAACATTTATTTGTTAAATTGTTTCTCAGTTCCTCCAAGCTGCTTCTTCAGTTCTGGTCAGACTCTGGTGACTCTTCCTTCTCTCTGTTTTATACAGTCGTCCAGGTACAATCCTCTCCATGGATTCTACCTGGACGACTGAGGGAAAAGGAGGAGCTAACTACACTGAAACTCCTCTGAAACTCACACACATACCTGTTTACAGTTTCTGTTAGTTTCAGTGTAGTTAGCTCCTCCCCGCAGACAGATTTAAGGAAGTGTCCACCAGAGTCTGACCAGAACTGAAGAAGCAGCTTGGATGAACTAAGAAATGTATTCAACAAATAAACAAATAAAATTTCTCCTTTGCCGTGTATAACACAGTTTTGTCCTGTAAACGTGTAATTGTGTAATCATAAGCACATTTTTCTCACCAGTCTGATGCCTCTGGACAAAGTCAGATATTGTATAAAATTGTAAAGTATAAAATTGTATAATATTTAGTTTAGTCGTGTCGTCATGTAAAACAGACCTGGGCCACATACGTCCCTTTTGTCGACTCTGATCGGCCCATTTAAGATCATTTGGAATTACAAAATAAACCTAATTATACCTACAACTTTACCTCATGCATGAACTAAAACTGCACTGATTTTCTTTTAGAAGTGTTTTTAATGACTTGTTGTCAGGGAGACTCACTTTTTCATTGCTTAGTCCAAATATAAACTCTGATATAAACAATGATATTTACTGTTTTTTATAAAGTCTCTTAATTCTGCAAAACTGAGTTAAACATTTTGGCCTCAACAATATTTTCTGATTTGTCATGTGGCCCCACGGAAAAAATAATGTCCACCCCCGATGTAAACGTGTAAACATGTGAATGTGTGAACGTGTAAACATGTAAACATGTGAATGTGTGAACGTGTAAACATGTGAACATGTAAACATGTGAACGTGAAAAAGTGTGAACGTGTAAACATGTGAACGTGTAAACATGTAAACATGTGAATGTGTGAATGTGTGAACGTGTGAACATGTAAACGTGTGAACGTGTAAACATGTGAACATGTAAACATGTGAACGTGTAAACATGTGTACAATGTGTAAACGTGTAAACATGTGTACAATGTGTAAACGTGTAAACATGTGTACAATGTGTAAACGTGTGAACGTGTAAACATGTGTACAATGTGTAAACATGTGAACGTGTAAACATGTGAACGTGAAAAAGCGGGAACGTGTAAACATGTAAACGTGTAGACGTGTGAACGTGTGAACGTGTAAACGTGTGAACGTGTAAACGTGTGAACGTGTAAACATGTGTACAATGTGTAAACGTGTGAACGTGTAAACATGTGAACGTGTAAACGTGTGAACATGTGTACAATGTGTAAACATGTGAACGTGTAAACATGTGAACGTGTAAACGTGTAAACGTGTAAACATGTGAACGTGTGAACATGTGAACGTGTAAACGTGAACGTGTAAACATGTGTACAATGTGTAAACATGTAAACGTGTGAATGTGTAAACATGTAAACATGAACGTGTAAACGTGTGAACGTGTAAACATGTGAACGTGTGAACATGTGAACGTGTAAACGTGAACGTGTAAACATGTGTACAATGTGTAAACATGTGAACGTGTAAACATGTGAACGTGTGAACGTGTAAACATGTGAAACGTGTAAACATGTGAACGTGTGAACATGTGAACGTGTAAACATGTGTACAATGTGTAAACATGTGAACGTGTAAACATGTGAACGTGTAAACGTGTGAACGTGTAAACATGTGTACAATGTGTAAACATGTGTAAACATGTGTAAACATGTGAACGTGTAAACGTGTGAACGTGTAAACATGTGAACATGTAAACATGTGAACGTGTAAACATGTGAACGTGTAAACATGTGAACGTGTAAACATGTGTACAATGTGTAAACATGTAAACATGTGAACGTGTAAACATGTGAACGTGTAAACATGTGAACGTGTAAACATGTGAACGTGTAAACATGTGAACGTGTAAACGTGTAAACATGTGAATGTGTAAACATGTGTAAAACATGTGAACGTGTAAACATGTGAACGTGTAAACGTGTAAACATGTGAACGTGTGTAAACGTGTAAACATGTGAACGTGTAAACATGTGAACGTGTAAACATGTGAACGTGTAAACGTGTAAACATGTGAATGTGTAAGTGTAAACACGTGAACGTGTAAACATGTGAATGTGTAAACGTGTAAACATGTGAATGTGTAAACGTGTAAACATGTGAACGTGTAAACGTGTAAACATGTGAACGTGTAAACATGTGAACGTGTAAACATGTGAACGTGTAAACGTGTAAACATGTGAACGTGTAAACATGTGAATGTGTAAACATGTGAAACGTGTAAACATGTGAATGTGTAAACACGTGAACATGTGTAAACATGTGAATGTGTAAACGTGTAAACATGTGAACGTGTAAACATGTGAATGTGTAAACATGTGTACAATGTGTAAACATGTAAACATGTGAACGTGTAAACGTGTAAACGTGTGAACGTGTAAACGTGTGAACGTGTAAACATGTGAACGTGTAAACGTGTAAACATGTGAACATGTGAACGTGTAAACATGTGTACAATGTGTAAACATGTGAACGTGTAAACGTGTAAACATATGAACGTGTAAACGTGTGAACGTGTAAACATGTGTACAATGTGTAAACATGTGTACAATGTGTAAACATGTGAACGTGTAAACATGTGAATGTGTAAACGTGTAAACATGTGAACGTGTAAACGTGTAAACATGTGAATGTGTAAACATGTGAATGTGTAAACACGTGAACGTGTAAACACGTGAATGTGTAAACACGTGAACGTGTAAACATGTAAGTGTAAAATGTAAACATGTGAATGTGTAAACGTGTAAACATGTGAATGTGTAAACGTGTAAACATGTGAACGTGTAAACATGTGAACGTGTAAACATGTGAACGTGTAAACGTGTAAACATGTGAACGTGTAAACATGTGAACGTGTAAACGTGTAAACATGTGAATGTGTAAACATGTGAACGTGTAAACATGTGAATGTGTAAACGTGTAAACACGTGAATGTGTAAACATGTGAATGTGTAAACATGTGAACGTGTGTAAACATGTGAACGTGTAAACATGTGTACAATGTGTAAACATGTAAACATGTGAACGTGTAAACGTGTGAACGTGTAAACGTGTGAACGTGTAAACATGTGAACGTGTAAACGTGTAAACATGTGAACGTGTGAACGTGTGAACATGTGAACGTGTAAACATGTGTACAATGTGTAAACATGTGAACGTGTAAACGTGTAAACATGTCGTGTAAACGTGTGAACTGTAACATGTGTACAATGTGTAAACATGTGTACAATGTGTAAACATGTGAACGTGTAAACGTGTGAACGTGTAAACATGTGAATGTGTAAACATGTGAAACATGTGTAAGTGAACGTGTAAACATGTGAACGTGTAAACATGTGAACGTGTAAACATGTGAACGTGTAAACATGTGAACGTGTAAACATGTGTACAATGTGTAAACATGTGTAAACATGTGAATGTGTAAACGTGAACATGTGTAAATGTGTAAACATGTGAACGTGTGTAAACATGTGAACGTGTAAACATGTGAACATGTAATGTGTAAACATGTGAACGTGTAAACATGTGAACGTGTAAACATGTGAACGTGTAAACATGTGTACAAATGTGTAAACATGTGAACGTGTAAACATGTGAACGTGTAAACATGTGAACGTGTAAACATGTGAACGTGTAAACATGTGAACGTGTAAACGTGTGAACGTGTGAACGTGTGTACAATGTGTAAACATGTGCACAATGTGTAAACATGTGAACGTGTAAACATGTGAACATGTGAACATGTAAAAGTGTGTCTCACCAGTGTGATGTCTCTGGAGGCGGCGGCGGCGCTCATGTGCAGACTCGGCTGTCGGACGGAGCTGCTGCAGTCGAGAGCTCGAGCGAACGTGCCCACAGACCTGAGGACGGAACAAAGGGTCAAAGGGCACAAAGGGGTCAAAGGGCACAAAGGGGTAAAAGGGCACAAAGGGGTAAAAGGGCACAGGGTGAGGAGGAGGGTAAAAGGGGATCAGGTACATCACACTGCTGCAGAATGTGCATCAAGAATCGACTGTTTTATTGGGAAAGTTCAGACGTCACAAGAGTCGACCACTTCAGTAAAAATCTGTTCTAAAGCCACACTGCGGAACATTACTGTGTGACACCTGCTCCCTGCATAGGAGGGAGCAGTTAGATTTAATTCCATCTCTCCTCACGTTTACGTCACAAACCAGGACGACGTTTGGAAACATGTGGTGAAACTACTGGTGTTGTTCTCGACTCTGGACTCGACCGACTGTGATCAAACCAAAAACTGTGACATCATTTTACAGACCAGTAATTTTGGAATTTGAAATAACCTCAAAATTTCACAGAACTTTAGAAACAGATGAAGATTTTACACAATGTTTTATTTTTGTTCACTCATGAAGAGAAGTCGT
>NW_026570971.1:1686533-1694033 GCF_026225935.1 Boleophthalmus pectinirostris | reverse complement strand
CAAATCTATTACAGAAATCTTTTTTAATTGATGAACTCTTTCTTTTACAAAATATTATAATATTATGAACAACCTGAAACTTTAAGAAAAATACAATTTCAACATAAAGTTTGAACATGAACTTGTCTGTAAACAGGAATAAGTCCATTTTTCTTGTAAAATCCTGCACTCGGCTCCACTTTTCTCATGTTGGACATTTTTCTGATGAGGGTGTCACGGTCAACAGTCAAAACGATCGTCCTTTAAGAGCGTTTGGAAAGAGACAAGTCTTCATTTGTGCTGCTCTGGTGGGAGGGGCCACGTACAGAGACGCTGGAGACGCTGCTGTGATAAACACCACAGAAAATTTAACAACATTTTAATAGAAAATTGAATTAATACATTTTTGTAGAAAATCAGCTGAGGGCCAGATTAAAGGTCTTGGAGGGCCGGATCTGGCCCCCGGGCCGTATGTTTGACACACGTGGACTAGGAAGTCCTGCATTTTTGAGGCGCATCTTCAGGCGTCAACACGAAACATCTCGAGCTTTCAGGCATCGATGCTCTAGACGTGCGTCCGAGGAGTCGGTGTCAGAAGTTGAAAAAATGTCACTTTCGGCATCGGTCGCATCCAGAAGAAGAAGAAAGAGAAAGACCCAAGAACCACAAACACCAGAACAAGAAACTCTACGCCGAGTCGTTAGTGGAGAATAAATATAAACACACCACAAGCACCGAGCTGATCCCCAGGACTGAACCTGGACTAGACCAGGACTAGACCAGGACTAGACCAGGACTAGACCAGGACTGAAAGAACATCATTAGTGGAGTATAAATATATTCACACTGGAGCCGCTGATGTGCTTATTTAATAAATACACTAAAGTCTCTCTCAGTCTGGTTCATTGATCCGGGAAAAGACCAGGATCAGGTTTTTATTTCCAGGGCAACAGACGCCCCGGACGCTCGTCAAGTATTTTTCTCCCGTTCATCCACGACATTAAAGACTCTCATCCGGGCGTCTGAACTCACAGGCGCCCGACTAGACACGTCCAGCAGGTTTTTTGACGCTCTGGTCTGACTGGACTTTAGTGACTCAGATTAAACTGTAATAAAAGCTCAGACAGAGCAGTGCCTACAGTTAGCATCAGCACGTGTTTTTATTTTACCTTCCTGGAGCATGTCCGTGACGTCAGCCTGGTATTTGTTCCCCACTCGGATCTCGCCTTTATCGGCCAAAAGCGTCTTCTGCTGCGGGTCGTACACCAGAGAGTAAAAGAACGCATCCTGAAGGAAAACAGGGAAAAAAAGAGAAATATTCAGATTTATTCTTGATTCATTATGATTAAATAATTCCAAATGTTCTGTCTCTTCCTTTCGTTGTTTTTCTGATGTTTGTTTTGTTTCCACACATGGATTTTCATATTAAATCATTCGACCAATCACATTTCAGCATCATCTGTTGCCGGGCAGAGTCAGAGTCACAGAAGTCTGAGTCCTTCAACCAATCAGATTAAACCAGGACTAAACCAGGACTAAACCAGGACTAAACCAGGATTAAACCAGGACTGAACCAGGATTAAACCAGGACTGACTAAACCAGGGAACCAGGACTAAACCAGGACTAAACCAGGGACTAAACCAGGTCTACACCAGGACTACACCAGGACTAAACCAGGTCTAAACCAGGACTACACCTGGTCTAAACCAGGACTAAACCAGGACTAAACCAGGTCTAAACCAGGACTACACCTGGTCTAAACCAGGACTAAACCAGGACTAAACCAGGTCTAAACCAGGTCTAAACCAGGACTAAACCAGGACTAAACCAGGACTAAACCAGGACTAAACCAGGTCTAAACCAGGACTACACCAAGACTGAACCAGGACTGAACCAGGACTGAACCAGGACTAAACCAGGACTAAACCAGGACTAAACCAGGACTAATCCTGGACTAATCCTGGACTAATCCTGGACTTGAGAGCGAATGAGAATGTGTCCACAAAGTCGTGATCGGGCGACGGCTGCACTGAGTCCTGTGCGACGTGGAGCCTCGGCCCCGGAGTCCTTTCGTCTGTGGTCCTTTTGTCTGTGGTCCTTTTGTCTGTGGTCCTTTTGTCTGTGGTCCTTTCGTCTGTGGTCCTTTCGTCTGTGGTCCTTTCGTCTGTGGTCCTTTTGTCTGTGGTCCTTTCGTCTGTGGTCCTTTCGTCTGTGGTCCTTTCGTCTGTGGTCCTTTCGTCTGTGGTCCTTTCGTCTGTGGTCCTTTCATCTGTGGTCCTTTCGTCTGTGGTCCTTTCGTCTGTGGTCCTTTCATCTGTGGTCCTTTCATCTGTGGTCACCCGACAGTCCACGCGGGCGCACAATCAGACCCGTCCTGACAGACAGTCCTGGTTTAGTCCTGGTTTAGTCCTGGTTTTAATTCTGTGTTTCTGTAGAATAAAACACTTTTATCACCATAAAATAATTCTTAAGGAGTGGATTGTTTCAGACGGAGCTCGACTGAAGCCCGAGATGTGAAACGCTCCAACACCACTAAAAATGCACCTTTAAATACAGATGAACGTATTTAAATTTAAATAAAAAATGAAAGTGACAGAGAAGTGGAAGTGTCCAGCTCTGGGTTCAGGTACAGTTTTCCTGATACAGTCACAAGATGGCGGCTGTTTGTCTGCTGCTGTTGTCTGTCCGTCACTCTGGAGTGGTGTTCTTGCTCTCTGATTGGCCGATCTGGACTCGTGTCTTCGCTCCGTTCACGTTACGTACTTGAACTTGTGGCTCTGTTAAAGTTTTATTCTGGATTATTCATTCAGGTTCTGGATGAATAATTCAGGATGTTGACCTAGAATTTAGACGTCGGTAACGAGGAGACGAGACGAGTGCGAGCGTGAGCTCTGTTTTTATTTTACTGCACTGGGTTTGACGTTTGGGTTTTAAGTCAGGGGTAAAGATGGACCAGGACTGGACCAGGAATAGACTAGGACTAGACCAGGACTGAACCAAGATTGGACCAGGACTGAACCAAGATTGGACAGGACTGAACCAGGACTCAAACAGGTCCAAACCAGGACTCAAACAGGTTTGAGTGTCAGGACAGGTCCAGAGTGCACCCGTGTAGACCGTTGGGTGACTGCGGGCAAAAGGACCGACGCAGAGAGTTCAGTCCTGGTTTAGTCCTGGTTCAGTCCTGGTTTAGTCCTGGTTTAGACCTGGTTTAGTCCTGGTTTAGACCTGGTTTAGTCCTGGTTTAGTCCTGGTTTAGTCCTGGTTTAGTCCTGGTTTAGTCCTGGTTCAGTCCTGGTTCAGTCCTGGTTTAGTCCTGGTTTAGCCCTGGTTCAGTCCTGGTTTAGTCCTGGTTTAGTCCTGGTTTAGCCCTGGTTTAGACCTGGTTTAGACCTGGTTTAGACCTGGTTCAGACCTGGTTCAGTCCTGGTTCAGTCCTGGTTTAGTCCTGGTTTAGTCCTGGTTTAGTCCTGGTTTAGTCCTGGTTCAGTCCTGGTTTAGCCCTGGTTCAGTCCTGGTTTAGTCCTGGTTTAGCCCTGGTTTAGACCTGGTTTAGACCTGGTTCAGACCTGGTTTAGCCCTGGTTCAGTCCTGGTTCAGTCCTGGTTTAGTCCTGGTTTAGACCTGGTTTAGTCCTGGTTTAGCCCTGGTTTAGTCCTGGTTCAGTCCTGGTTTAGACCTGGTTTAGTCCTGGTTCAGTCCTGGTTTAATCTGATTGGTTGAAGGACTCAGATTCTGTGACTCTGACTCTGCCCGGCAACAGATGATGCTGAAATGTGATTGGTTGAATGATTTAATATGAAAATCCATGTGTGGAAGAAGAACAAACATCGGGAAAAACAACGAAAGGAAGAGACAGAACATTTGGAATTATTTAATTTAATCATAAAATAATGAACATCAGTCTGTGATTCAGAGATTTTTTTAGACCAAAAGAGAAGAATTTACAGACGCTGATGCTCCAACACTGACTGTTAAAGTGAACAGATTTAGAAAAAAAAAAAAAAACTGGGACTGAACACAAAGAGAAAGAAGGAGAAAGAAGAAAGAAGAAAGAGGAGAAAGAAGAAGGAGAAAGAGAAAGAAGAAAGGAGAAAGAGAAAAATGAAGAAGGAGGAGAAGAAGAAGAAAGTAGAAAGGAGAAGAAAGAAAACAGGAGCAGGAAAAAGAAGAAAGAAGTAGAAAGTAGAAAGGAGAAAAGAGAAGGAGAAAGAAGAAGGAGAAAAAGGAGAAAGAAGGAGAAGGAGGAAGAAGGAGGAGAAAAAGGAGAAAGAAGGAGAAAGTAGAAAAGAGATGGAGAAGAAGAAGGAGAAAGGCAAAAGGAGAAAGTAGAAGGAGAAAGAACCACCCTGTGACATCACGAGGTGCAGTCTGTCTCTTTCGCACTCACCTCTCGTTCCAGATACGACTTCAGAGCTTCGGTTTCGTTGAGCAAAGTCACGCAGCATTTCCCCCTGAGAAAGAAACAAAACAAAAACAAAAACATGATTTTACTTTCCACCAGCTGAACCCTGAACCTGTCCACGGGCGCCATTTTGAGGACTTTAAAAATACTGTCCTGTTTTTATCATCCCTCTGTTACCATGGAGACGTGTGCAGCACGGGAGCATTATGTAACATCGATCACAGAGACGGTCTCCAGGCAACGGCGACTTTACTCCACAAAACAAATAAAAGAGAGTTTTTTTTATCACGACGTTCAAAAAAATAACGACGACGACACAAACCAAAACTCAAACACAACCTGACGAGTTAAAGACGCACTGTGGAACTTTTTAGGTTGAGGGTCTGTCACATGTTTGTTTCTATGGATACTCTGTCTGGAATGTTCCACAGTGTGACTTTAAACAGCTCGACTTTACATTTATTTAATCACAAGTGGATTTAGAGCTCAAAAATATATCAAAAAACAGACTGGAGTTTTAGTTTTAGTTTTAGTTTTAGTTTTTGATGTGGAAATTGTCGATCTATAAACGTCCGGAGCTGAAGTGATCGAAGAGTTTTATTCAGACTCAGGATCAGAGGCAGAAACCGCCACAGTTTGATGGACGTTTGTTTTTGGATTGTGAAGGACTCAGACTCTGTGACTCTGACTCTGCCCGGCAACAGATGATGCTGAAATGTGATTGGTCGAATGATTTAATATGAAAAATCCATGTGTGGAAACAAAACAAACATCAGGAAAACTCTGAAACAGACCAACACTGATTTTATAGATGTATAGATATATATATATATATATATATATATATATATATATATATATATATATATTTTCTTTTTTTCTCTCCAATTATTTGTTTATTAATTTTCCAAAACAATAATTACACGTACACATAGACAGATATGCAAATACTGTTTAAGGAACAGACATTGTCTTAAATGTAATCTTCCAAATAAAATACAGATTTTTACTTTTATACTGAAAAGAGAGAAAAATAAATAAATAAATAAATATAAGGGGGGGATACTACAGAAAACTCAATTTAGTAGCGAACAGAACGTTGGGGAAATGAGCAGTCAAATACAATCCAAACATATCGTTTTAACAAAACTCAGCCAACTCTTCCATATCGTTTTCAGATTTCTCTGTTTTTAATCTTAGAGCATAAGTTAATTTCTCCATAACGTAAATATTGTGAATTATGTCGATCCAGTTTCTTTTGTTGGTGCTTCAGCTTTTAACATGATTTTAAATATCTTAAAATGTATTTTGTTTAATAAACGCCTCAGTCGAGTTTGATCGACTTTACACTGACAAACACAGAGTCAGTGCTGCGCGTGTTGGTCCTGCTGTGGTTTCACCACATTTTGGTAAAACAGTAACAGCGTAAACTCCGGTAAAATCCTGAGACGGTATCACGGGATCAACATTTGGATACAACATTTGGATTTGCCCAAACCCTCATGGACATAATTCTGTGGATACGGCACAATTTATCAAATCAGTGTCACAGTTTTGTTGGATCCACAGATTTTCTCCCTAAAACTGTTGATCCTCCAGTTCAAAAACACACATGATTCCTCTTTTATTAGTTTGCAATTGTTTTGGTAATTATGTTAGACGTGTTTGAATTTTGAACTGAGCTCTATGATGTTTTTGGTCCCAGTCCAGCAGAAGTAAACAACAAGACCAAAACTTCAAGTGAATTCATCTGATATAAAACAGTATTGAACAGATACATATGTACTCGAGTTTATCAAACTGTTGACCTTTTTTCTGTTCCATTTTTGGTTCTAAAGTTCCATCTGTTTTAAACAGACCATGAATGAAACATGGAACAAAAATTATTTCCCAAATTTCAAAGACCTGAAAATCATGTAAATAAATGTTTGTATTTCATCATATCTTGTGTTATTCCATCTTTGAACTGTTGATGAAGGGACAGGATTTAAAAAAAAAAGTATTTAAAATGATAAAAATGTTCTTGGAAGGACTGACATATTTTATAGAAATAGTTTCTTTCATTTTGAAGTAATATTAAAGTTTTCAGAAGAAAAAAGTGAACAAATGATGTAAAATCCTGCACCTTCTACTTGTTTGTACAATTTTCCCTCCGTTACTTTTCCCTCCGTTACCATGAACTTTCTTAATAAAAAATCTCATGAGTCAAAAAGTCAGAGGTTTTTCAACCTAATCTTGTACCATATGGTAGAAAACTATATGAAGCAAATATTCAAACCAGTTTGTTAAGGATATGGAAGTGAGAACCAAGAGTTATCACTGTTTGGATTTATTGACCAAAAAGTGCTGCATATTTCATTCCCTCCGTTACCGACATGAGTTTTTACATTTTTTGTCTTGAACTTGAAAGAATCTCACAGGTTTAACTTGACCCTGTTGGAGTGTAACTCTTTCCTACATTCTGATACTTTACTTATTTCAATAGTTCCTCTAGTTTCTGAATAAGAGACATTTGAATGTCAAAAATCTGACCCTGTTTCCTCCGTTAACACTTGACCAGATCCTTTTATTTATTTTCTCTCTTTTCCCATCAGACTTTGTGTCTGTGCAGTGAGTGGGGGTCATGGGCTGGAGGAGACATTCATACAGAGTCTCTGTTTGTACGTAAACATCGTCTCTTCCTTCCACCTTTCACGCCCTTTAAGTTCCAGAGTAACACGTTGATCTCGTGACGTCTCCCGCCTGCGCTCCTCACCTTTATTTATCACCCGATCCACGATTATTCACGAGTTAATTAGCCGCGCTTCTGTAGCCGCGGGCGCTAATAACGAGCGAGTGATAAACAGCGGCGGCCGGCGTGACCTTGGCGCTCCGACGTTTTAAACCCGAGTCCGACCTCGTCCTACACAAACGCACGGTTCAGGTGAGGGTTTTTTTTGTTGTTTTTTTTGGGAAATGTCAGTAATAATGTGGTAATGATTCGTTTGTTCATAGAAACGACTCGGAGCGAAAAAAAAAGAAAAAAAAAAGAACAGATACAAGTGGAGGTTTGACATTTACAGCTCAGAGACACAAAGAGGAAAAGAGACGGTTTATAACTCTGACGATTTTATAT
>NW_026570971.1:1671533-1679033 GCF_026225935.1 Boleophthalmus pectinirostris | reverse complement strand
GAAGAGAGGAGAGAGAAAGAAGAGAGAGAGAAAAAGAAGAGAGACAAGAGAGAGAGAAGAGAGAAGAGAAGAGAGAGAAGAGAGAAGAAGAGAGAAGAAGAGAGAAAGAGAAGAGAGAGAAGAGAGAGAGGAGAGAAAAAAGAGAGAGAAAAAGAGAAAAGAGAGAGAAGAGAGAGGAGAAAAAAGAGAGAGAAGAGAGAAAAAGAGAAGAGAGAAAAAGAAGAGAGAAGAGAGAAAAAGAGAGAGAAAAAATAGAGAGAAAAGAGAGAAAAGAGAAGAGAGAGAGAAGAGAGAAAAAGAGAGAGAAGAGAGACAGAGAGAGAGAGAAAAAGAAAGAAGAGAGAAAAAAGAGAAGAAAGAGAGAAAAAAGAGGAGAGAAAAAGAAGAGAGAGGAGAGAGAGAAGAGACAAAAGAGAGAGGAGAGAAAAAAGAGAAGAGGGAGGGGGAAGAAAGAAAAAGGGAAGGAGAGAGAGAGAGAGAAGAGGAGAAAGAAAATGGAAAGAGACAAGGACAGAGAGAGGAGGGGAAAGAGAGAGAGAAAGAGAGAGAAGAAGGAGAGCGAAAGTGGACAGAGATGAAGAGCGGGGAGGGGAAAGAGAGAGAGTGAAACAGAAAGAAAGAGCGAGGAGAGGGAGAGAAAACAGAGAGAGAGAGAGAGAGACAAAAACAGAAGAAAGAAAGAGCGAAAAGGGGAGGGAGAAGGAAAGAGAACGAGAAGAGGAGAAAGAAATCAAATGAATGGATGAAGAGACAAAGAGGGAGGAGGGGAAAGAGAAAAAACAGAAAGAAAGAGAATGTTGATGGAGGAAGTGAAGAGAGAGAGAGAGAGAGGAGAAAAAATTATAGAGACAAAGACAGAGAGAGAGAGAGAGAGAGAATGGAGAAAAAAGAAAGAAAGAAGAGAAGAGAAGAAGAGAGAAGAGGGAGAGAGAAAGACAAAGAGAGAGAGAGGGAGGAAGAAAGAAAAAGAAAAAGCAAAGAAGGGAAGGGGAGAGAGAGAGAGAAGAGGAGAAAGAAAAAAACAGATGAAGAGACAAAGAGCAACAGAGAAAGTGAAAAGAGAATTAAAAAGAAAGAGGAAGCAAAGAGAGAGAGAGAAAGGGAGGAGTGAGGGAGAAAGAGCGATGGAGCGAGGGAGGGAGCGATGGAGCGAGGGAGCGATGGAGCGAGGGAGCGAGCGATGGAGGGAGCGATGGAGCGAGGGAGGGAGCGATGGAGGGAGCGATGAAGGGAGGGAGTGACGGAGGGAGGGAGTGATGGAGGGAGTGATGGAGCGATGGAGCGAGGGAGCGATGGAGCGATGGAGGGAGTGATGGAGCGATGAGCGAGGGAGGATGGAGCGATGGAGCGATGGGAGCGGGAGCGAGGAGGATGGAGGGAGGGAGGGAGCGATGGAGGGAGTGATGGAGGGAGGGAGCGAGGGAGCGATGGAGCGAGGGATGGAGGGAGTGATGGAGCGATGGAGGAGTAGTGATGGAGGGAGGGAGGGAGCGATGGAGGGAGCGATGGAGCGAGGGAGGGAGCGATGGAGGGAGCGATGGAGGAGGGAGGGATGGAGGGAGTGATGGAGGGAGCGATGAAGGGAGGGAGTGACGGAGGGAGGGAGTGATGGAGGGAGCGATGGAGGAAGTGATGGAGGGAGTGATGGAGCGATGGAGGGAGGGAGCGATGGAGGGAGGAGGAGGGAGCGATGGAGGGAGCGATTGGAGAGGAGGATGGAGCGATGGGAGGGAGGGAGGGAGGAGGGAGCGATGGAGGGAGCGATGGAGGGAGCGAGGAGGAGCGAGGAGGAGGAGTGATGGAGGAGGCGATGGAGGATGGAGAGGAGGGAGCGAAGAGGAGTGGGAGGAGAGGGAGCGATGGAGCGACGGAGGGGAGTGATGAGGGAGCGATGGAGGGAGCGATGAGCGACGGAGGAGTGATGGGAGGGAGCGATGGAGCGAGGGAGCGACGGAGGAGGAGTGATGGAGGGAGCAATGGAGGGAGTGATGGAGGGAGGGAGCGATGGAGCGAGGAGGAGTGATGGAGGGAGGGAGCGATGGAGCGACGGAGGAGGAGTGATGGAGGGAGCGATGGAGGGAGCGATGGAGCGACGGAGGCAGTGATGGAGGGAGGGAGGGAGCGAGGGAGGGACGGAGGAGGAGGGATGGAGGGAGCGATGGAGGGAGCGATGGAGCGAGGGAGCGACGGAGGAGGAGGGATGGAGCGAGGGAGGAGGAGTGATGGAGGGAGCGACGGAGGAGGAGTGAGGCGCTTGAAGAATTCATTTGGACTTTGATTAGACGACGACAGTAAAGAGACGAAGAACAAAAGCAATCAGAGGTTTAAGAGAAACGGAGAGAACGAAGACGGAGAGGAGAAGAGAGAGAGAAGGAGTGATGGGGATGGAGGAGAGGAGAAGAGAGAGAGAAGGAGTGATGGGGACGGAGGAGAGGAGAAGAGGAGAGAGAGAAGGAGTGATGGGGATGGAGGAGAGGAGAAGAGGAGAGAGAGAAGGAGTGATGGGGATGGAGGAGAGGAGGAGAGGAGAGAGAGAAGGAGTGATGGGGATGGAGGAGGAGGAGAGAGAGAGAGAGAAGGAGAGTGATGGGGATGGAGGAGGAGAAGAGAGGAGAGAGAGAAGGAGTGAGGGAGATGGAGGAGGAGAGGAGAGAGGAAGAGAGAGGAGTGATGGGGGAGGAGGAGGAGAAGAGGGGGAGCGTGGAGAGAAAAAGACAGATGTGTGAGTCAAAATCAATAAGAGAAAAACGAGAGAAACGAACGACTGAAAATCACCAGATCAAAACCAGATTTAAACCTTTTTTATTTTTATTTTTTTGAAGTTTAGGAGTCAGGACTAAACCAGGACTAAACCAGGACTAAAACCAGGACTAAAACCAGGACTAAAACAAACTAGGACTAAACCAGGACTAAACCAGGACTAAAACCAGGACTAAACCAGGACTAAAACCAGGACTAAACCAGGTCTAAACCAGGTCTAAAACCAGGACTGAAGCAGGACTAAACCAAGACTCAAACCAGGACTAAATCAGGACCAAAACCAGGTCTAAACCAGGTCTAAACCAGGACTAAACCAGGACTAGACCAGGACTAAACTGGTTTCGGTCTTGGTAGTTTTATTTTTTTTCCATTTTTCATTTAAACACAAAATCGAAAAATTTATCATTATCTGTTTTTTCATTTTGGTTTTGGAGACAAATAATGAAGAAAACTGTTGTTTTTTTGTTGTTTTTTCTTCATAAAGACGTAAATCTGTTTGTGTTTCTGTCCAATCAGAAACTTCCTCCTCCAGACGCTCAAACATTTTAAATAAAAAAGATTTAACATCGAAACACCGACTCAGCATCGTTAAACTCCAACGAGAAGATTTAAATTCCAAACTTTGACTGAACCGTGAAGCTGAAACTTTTCACGACAAAGAAACAAAAGTGTCTGTGTCACAGTCTGTTTCCACATGGTTCTCATCAAACCCACTTTATTTTATTTAAAAACAGAAAAAAAAACAGAGAAAAACAGAGAAAACAGAGAAAACAGAGAAACAGGGCTCGGCTCGTCCAGAGTCACATGTGGCTCTTTTATCTTCTGCTGTGGCTCCTGAGACTTTGGAAAATAAACGAGTATTTTTAATTACAATGTGTTTTTGATTTAGTTTGTTTTTAAATGTGATTCTAAATGTGAAGATCAGGAGTCAAAGTCAAACTCACAGAGTTTAACAAAATTAAAAACTAAATATTTATTTAAAAATGTAAACATCTGATGTTTTCTCTTCTTTCCAGATTTGTAATGTGAAACTTTTCTAATTCAAATAAATGTTGAATTTTTTTGTTTAAACATTGAATCCAGAACAAACAGAATATAAAATAAAAACATTTTAAATAAATCATGTGTCTGTGTGCGGCTGCAGCTCTAATACAGGTTTGATTTGATCTCGTGGGCCAAATTTGGCCCCTGGGCCTGAGTTTGACGTGTCTGTTGTAAATGATGTTAATCCTGTAAAACCAGACCGAGACCAGACCAAGACCAGAGACCAGACCAGACCAGACCAGACCAAGACCGAGACCAGACCGAGACCGAGACCAGACCGAAGACCAGACCAGACCAGACCAGAGACCAAGAGACCAAGACCGAAGACCAGAGACCGAGACCAAGACCAAGACCGAGACCAAGACCAGACCGAGACAGACCGAGACAGACCAGAACCAGACCGAGACCAGACAAGACCGAACCAAGAGACCGAGACCGAGACCAAGACCGAGACCGAGACCAGACCAAGACCAGAGAGACCAGACCAAGACCAAGACCCAGAGGACCAGACGACAGACCAGACCAGACCAGACCGAGAGACCAGAGACCAGACCAGACCAGACCAGAGACCAGACCAAGACCAGACCGACCAGACCAGACCAGACCAGACAAGACCAGACAGACCGAGACCAGAGACCAGACCAGAGACCAGAGACCAGACCAGACCAAGACCAGACCAGAGAGACCAGACCGAGACCAGACCAAGACCAGACCAGACCGAGACCGAGACCAAGACCGAGACCAAGACCAGAGACCAGACCAAGACGACCAGACCAGAGACCAGACCGACCAGACCAAGACCGAGACCAGACCGACCAGAGACCAGACCAGACCAGACCGAAGACCAAGACCAAGACCAGACCAGACTGAGACCAAGACCAAGACCAAGACCATGAAGACCAGACCAGAGACCAGAGACCAAGACCAGACCAAGACTGAGACCAGACCAAGACCAAGACCAGACCAAGACCGAGACCAGACCAGACCGACCAGACCACCGAGACCGAGACAGACCAGACCGAGACCAGACCGAGACCAGACCAGACCAGACCGAGAACCAGACCGAGACCAGACCGAGACCGACCAGAGACCAGACCAAGAGACCAGAGACCAGACCAGAGACCAAGACACCACCAGACCGAGACCAGACCGAGACCAGACCGAGAGACCAGACGAGACCAGACCAACCAAGACCGACCAGAGACCAGAGACCAGAGACCGACCGACCAGACCAAGACCGAGACCAGAGACCGAAGACCGAGACCGAGACCAGACCAGACCGACCAGACCGAGACCAGACCGAGACCGAGACCGAGACCGAGACCAGACCGAGACCAGACCGAGACCGAGACCGACCAGACCAAGACCAGACCAAGACTGAGACCAGACCAGACCAAGACCAGACCGAGACCAGACCGAGACTGAGACCAGACCAAGACCAGACCGGGACCAGACCGGAACCAGACCGAGACTGAGACCAGACAAGACCGACCGGGACCAGACCGGGGACCAGACCGAGACTGAAACCAGACTGAGACCAGACCGGGACCAGACCGAGACTGAGACCAGACCAAGACCAGACCAGACCGAGGACCAGACCGAGACCAGACCAAGACCGAGACCAGACCAGACCAGAGACTGAGACCAGACCAAGACCGTGACCAGACCAAGACCAGAGACCAGACCAGACCAGAACCAGACCGACAGAACCAGACCAGACCGAAGACCAGACCAGACCAGAGACTGAGACCAGACCGGGACCAGACCGAGACTGAGACCAGATCGGTCTTCATT
Source organism: Boleophthalmus pectinirostris (assembly GCF_026225935.1). NCBI lineage: Eukaryota > Metazoa > Chordata > Actinopteri > Gobiiformes > Gobiidae > Boleophthalmus > Boleophthalmus pectinirostris. Next base: position 1,673,435 of record NW_026570971.1, on the reverse strand, counting down.
TTTTAACCCTAACCCTAACACAAAATCAAAAACTGAAAAAAAAAAATAAAAAAAAATCATTTTCTGTTTCTTCATTTTGGTTTTGGAGACAAATAATGAAGAAAATCGTTGTTTTTTTCATTTTCTTATTTTTGGGTTTATTTTGAAAAACAAATAATCGACTGACACACGGATTGAACACGAACAGTATTTATGTGTCCATCAGTTGCCGCGGCGACGCGACGCGACGCGACACTTCAGCCACAAAAACCATGTGAAAACAACAAAAACACCACAGTGATTTAAAGCACATTTTTATTTTCCTTGACGACTCGGAGCGTTTCATGTCTCAGGTCGACGTGACTCTGACCTCAGCGCTGTTTATTTGTCTGTTGAGCCGTTTTATATTTAACGTCTCTTTAATTCGACTTAAACTTCAACACGAGTCGAGACAAACAAACAAACAAACAAACAAACAAACAAACGCGAAACTGTTTCTTCACATTCACAAACCGGAGCCGTTCTTCAGCACAAAGACGCGACTCTGGGACTTTAAACGATTTCAGAGTCGATCCGTGTAAATAAAGACGTTTGTGGATCGTCCGTCGGGTTTAAAGGAGCAGCGGCGTGAACAGACGGACTTCCCTCACCCCAGACGCTTCGGTGAGACACTAAAGAAGCACAAAAAAAAAAAAAAAAAAAAACACTCCAGAGGAAACTCGCCGAACGTCTGAATCCGCCAGCTCGTCTTTTCGGTCTCGACTCAAACCTACGGAAGCCGAGAGGTCACGACAAACGCAAACGCCGCAACAAACGCAAACGCCGCAACAAACGCAAATGCGACAACACGACAAAAGCCACAACACACCAAAAAAAGCCACAACAAACCAAAAAAAGCCACAACGGAAATGACCGCGGGACTCTATTTTAACGCAAACGCCGCAACAAATACAAACGCCACAACACAAACGCAAATGCCGCAACACATTAAAAAGCCACAACACATTAAAAAGCCACAACGGAAGTGACCGTGGGACTCTATTTTCCGACGGACCGATCAAGCGGCAAGTGAAGAAGAAGAACTACAACGTGAAAAGTAAAGGAACGGAGAAGTTGGAAAACGTAAGTAAAAGTTAATTTATTGTTTTATCATTATTCGTTTCACGTTGTAGTTCTTCTTCTTCACTTGCGCTTGATCGGTCCGTCGGAAAATAGAGTCCCGCGGTCACTTCCGTTGTGGCTTTTTAATGTGTTGTGGCTTTTTAGGTTTGGCTTTTTAATGTGTTGTGGCTTTTTAATGTGTTGTGGCATTTGCATTTGTGTTGTTGCATTTGTATTTGTCGCAGCGTTCGCGTTTGTTTCGACTCCTCTCGGCTTCCGTACAGACCTCGTGATCACAGGACGAGGTGGATCACACGTTTTAGAGATTTATTTTTTAAAAAGCATGAATTTCAGAGTGACACAGACTCTGAAAATTACTGAAACTGAAATTACGACATCGAAAACTACAACGAGAAAGCGACAAACAAACCTTTTTCACAACGGCCGGAAATGTCGGTTAATGGTTTTCTGTATCAAAATGTGTAAATGTGTGTGTAAATGTGTGTGTAAGTGTGTGTGTAAGTGTGTGTGTAAATGTGTGTGTAATGTGTGTGTAAAAGTGTGTGTTGTGGTTAAATGTGTGTGTAAGTGTGTTGTAAATGTGTGTAAATGTGTGTGTAAACGTGTGTGTAAATGTGTGTGTAAAGGTGTGTGTAAATGTGTGTGTAAATGTGTGTGTAAATGTGTGTGTAAATGTGTGTGTAAATGTGTGTGTAAATGTGTGTGTAAATGTGTGTGTAAATGTGTGTGTAAAATGTGTGTGTAAATGTGTGTGTAAACTAGGGATGGGCATTTGATGAAATTTTCTTAATCGATCGTCGG